>NC_044500.1:45887057-46049557 GCF_902362185.1 Chanos chanos
GGGAGACAGACAGAGAGAGAGAGAGAGAGAGAGTGACAGAGAGAGAGAGAGAGAGAGTGACAGAGAGGGAGAGAGAGACAGACAGAGGGAGAGAGAGACAGACAGAGGGAGAGAGAGACAGGGAGAGAGAGAGAGGGAGAGAGAGACAGGGAGAGAGAGAGAGAGAGAGAGACAGAGAGAGAGGGGGACAGAGAGAAGGAGAGAGAGACAGAGACGAGAGAGAGAGGGAGAGAGACAGTGAGAGAAATACAGCATGGCACAGAGACAGACTAATATAAAGACGGTAAGAGAGCAGTAGACCAGGAGCCAGAGGTTGCATGTGCTACCTGCATGACAAACTCTCTGCGGCGAGGCAGGCCTCTCTCCGTCACCAGGCTGTACTCCGGCTCCTTCTCTTTCTTCGCCTGCTGGATCTGAGCGAGTCGACTGATGGGGTTCATCCCTTGGCCGTACTCAGGACTGGTCTGCAGCTGAGACGACACAACGGCACACGATTCACGCAAAAACACTACGACATAACAAACGTCTGGAGCAAACGTCTCTCAGATCAAGCAGATTATACCGCATCCATTTGTACATTTAAAATCAAAAATCTTTACACTCTAGGTTTGTAAAAATGATTAAAAAAAAGAAGCCCTGCTCTCTGCGGGGTGGGTGAAGAGCCAGACCTTGATGATGGACTTGGTTTTCTTTTTGATGCGTTGGGGCGTCCTGTCGGCGGCGGGGAGATGGGGCAGCCTGCGCAGCTCCCCCAGCACGGCCACGGCCGCCAGCTTTTTGGCCGTCTTCTTACTCTTTCCCTCGCCCTCGCCCGAAAACTCGCCCACCGTCACCCGCACCACGAAGCTTTTCATGTGGGGCGGACCCGTTTCCTTGAGCACCTGTGCACCAATGGGACACCTCGTCACAGATACAGGTTCGGACGTCGTCACGAAAACAGAGACAGACGTAGACGTCGTAGACGCGCTACGATGATACGGACCCCGGGGCTACGGCAGGCACAGCGCCGAGAAAGTGACTGAGAAATTAAAACAACCAAAAGTGGGAACGAAATGTGTAATTCCACATTCAAAGTCAAACGACGGCCTCGGCAAGGGGGTGTTTTAAAAAAAAAAAAAAAAACCTTTAGTGCTGATGTCTTTTGACTTCCCTGGAAAAATAATCATCCACAATTTGGAGGAATCACTGTATTCTTTTCAGTGCTTTTGTTGTTTCATTCAAATCATTCTCCTGCAAATTCATTTTTAAGGGAAGCTTTCAAAACTGAAAATCTGAGAAAAGTAAGGTGGGGAAGTAATCTGAATGACAGATTTTTATCTATGACTAAATCATTAAGTCTTATCATAGATGATACTGCGTGTAATCTCCTTGACTATGAAACCTTCGGGTCCTTCACGTTGTTTATTGTTCAGAAAACACCTATCATCTGTAAGCACCTGTGAGAATGACCTCTCCATGAATGAAGTAACTGTGAACATACAGAGCTAGGAATGGGACTGTAGAAACAGCACAGATTTGCATATAAGATTCACGTTATATGTCCATAATACGTTTAATAGAGAACAAAACGATGCGAGAGAGACCGAAGCGGACATCGTTTGCGTTAACGACGGAACGTTCTTGATGTAGGGGTCACCATGGAGAATCAGTCTGCACGCACCTCGAAGTTCACAGGCATGTTCCGCTTCAACGCGATCTCAAACACTTGGCTGATTTCTGATTTGTTGAGATTTTCCTCCGCAGTCTCCTCTTTCACCTGCCGAGAAAAGGACAAAAGGTCTGTAATTCCACCCCTATCGAATCCATCCGAATCCAACATGGAAAACAACTCCCTGAAGTGCACATGTGATGTCACGAGCATTCTAACAGAAGCCAGGACATCCCGTCTCTCTCCAGACGGATGCTGACGCAAACCAGGGGTCTCAAACTCTGGTCCTGGAGGGCCGGGGTCCTGCTGTTTTCTTGTAGATCAACTAAATAGAATCTCTGACTGGCTGAAGAGTGTCCACACCTGTTTTCGAGGTGAAAATCAACAGGTAACTAAGAGGTGAAAACAAAAATCAGCAGGACCCCAGCCCTCCAGGACCGGAGTTTGAGACCCCTGCGCTAAACCCTGTGTGGTGTGGTGTGTGGTGTGTTAAGAGCGTGAGGGTATGCGCCCAGTCTGGACGTTCACCTCGTTTAGCTGCTGCAGAACAGGGTCCTTCTGCAGGGTTTTCAGGGCCTTGGCGGCTGCGTCGTGTTTGGCGGCCTGCCGCGTGCGTCCCCTGCCGTGAAACTGCTGCCCCCCGATGGACAGCTCCATGTGGTACAGCACTGGCCCAACCGGAGGGAACGGGTAGTAATACCTGACCCGGAACGAGTTAAAGAACAGAGGCTGAACATTTCCACGGAAATCACTGAAGCAAAATGATAAAGAGGTATTAAAATGACTTTGGTCAGACAGAAACCCAATGCTTTAAACTAGATGTTATTCCCTAACTGAAACACTGGCATCTTTATGTAGACCAGAGGTATCAAAATCCAGTCCTGGAGGTCTGCTATCCTGGTGGGGCTGTTTTATATCAGTCAACCACTGTGGTCTCCCATTAGCTGAGGGATGTGCACATCTGTTTCTTAGGTAAGATTTGTCCTCTGATTGAAGAGAAAATGAGAACAGAAAGCAGCCGAACTGCACTCCAGTTTGGAGACACAAGCAATTAAAGAAATCTTTGGCTATCAACAGGATGAGTCACACTGTGGCTGCCAGGACACAAGGAGATTCACAGAACACCCTGAGTGATGTCATTCGTTAAGTGGTTTCCAAACCAACTGAGAATAATCTGAAACAGCCATTTACTCTGACACACCTACTGATAGACTGACCTTAGCATCCAATTATTACACAAATCAATTTTTTTTTTTTTTACTGCTGACCAACACAGATGCAAAGCCTCTGACCTTTGAACTGAGCCTGAAACAGGAAGCAGAAAGGCAGCCATTGGTGTGAATGTGATGCATTTAAAGAAGCAGAAGAAGACACATACTGCTGTATGGAGCGCGTGTAGGGTCCAGGAGCTCTGACGTTGTAGTTGAAGGCTGGTCTCATGGCCGGGTGTGGCTCTATAGGTTTATAGATGGGCTTTTTCCCCAGTTTTGTACAAAGTGCATTCAGTTCCACAGTGTGGGTCATACTGTCTGCTAAAACACAAATAAAAACATGCGCTTTTGGTTTTGAGAACAGTAGCACGTCCGACCCCTGTATAGATGACAATATGATGGTTTCACTTGCTGAAACACTTGCTGAAATCCACATACACTCCCGCTGCTTGCAGCTGAAGAGGCTAATGTTTAGCATCACTAAATGAATTTATAACTACAGCTATATAACCCCAACTACAGAGTCATTCCAAGGCAGGGAAAGCGTTAAATGGCCAACAGGAGTGATGCATAAAACCAAAAAAGATGCTGGTGTTACAGATTTCAGCATAAATATTAGGGCTGCTCATCCCAGCCTCATACAGAAAAATCACTGATAAACTAGAGCCTCAAACAGAAAAATCAGATAAACTGGGGCCTCAAACAGAAAAATCACTGATAAACTGGAGCCTCATACAGAAAAATCACTGATAAACTGGAGCCTCATACAGAAAAATCAGATAAACTGGAGCCTCAAACAGAAAAATCAGATAAACTGGAGCCTCATACAGAAAAATCACTGATAAACTGGAGCCTCATACAGAAAAATCACTGATAAACTGGAGCCTCATACAGAAAAATCAGATAAACTGGAGCCTCAAACAGAAAAATCAGATAAACTGGAGCCTCATACAGAAAAATCACTGATAAATTGGAGCCTCATACAGAAAGATCACAGATAAACTGGAGCCTCATGCGGAAAGATCACACATAAACTGAAGCCTCATACAGAAAGATCACAGGCAAACTGGAGTTTCACATAAGACATTCCCACAACTCTTGTTAAACACACTGGTTACAGTATTTTAACTTAAACTTAACTTAACTTAAGCTTAAACCTGCTGTGAGAGACAGGGACACTCTGAAGTATATAGAGACAGGAGTGACACAAAAGACAAGCAGAACACACACACAAACACACACACACACACAAACACACACACACAAACACCAGAGACTGGGGGGAGAGACTGGGCTCTATTAAGACCTGAGTGAGCCATGCAATCAGGTGAAACAGACTGTAAGGAAGAGTTTAAGTTGAGTGGTCAACATACAGTCGACACTCTTGTGGAGTCCACCCTGGTTCTTGCCTGGGTGGCGTGGGCTCCTCACACTGGGCTTGGGCAGCGTTGTCTGGGCAAGAGCACAGGCAGCAGCAGAGTGCTGGGCTTTCTTTATACTGGACCCTTCAGCGTCCCAATGCTGATCCCCTAAAGTTAACCGCACTGAGAAAATCTGAGAGAGAGAAAGAGAGGGGGCGGGGGGGGGGGGGGGGGGTTACATTGTGAGGGATTTGTTTTCATTTGCCTGTTTACAGTGTGACATTTGTTTTCCTTTGCCTGTTTTCTCTAAAGTGTGAGCAATTTGTTTTCGTTTGCCTGTTAACAGTGTGACATTTGTTTTCGTTTGCCTGTTAACAGTATGACAGATTTGTTTTTGCTTGCCTGCATTCTCTACAGTGTGACCGATTGGTTTTAGTTTGCCTGTCTACAGTGTGACACATTTGTTTTCATTTGCCTGTCTACAGTGTGACACATTTGTTTTCATTTGCCTGTCTACAGTGTGACACATTTGTTTTCATTTGCCTGTCTACAGTGCGACACATTTGTTTTCATTTGCCTGTCTACAGTGTGACACATTTGTTTTCATTTGCCTGTCTACAGTGTGACACATTTGTTTTCATTTGCCTATTTACAGTGTGACACATTTGTTTTCATTTGCCAGATTACAGTGTGACCGACTGGTTTTCACCTGTCTGTTTCGGTGTGACTTTCTGGTTTTCGTTTTCCTTTTTTACCTTAGAGTGGGCTGGTCCTTGCTCACTGAGCAGCTGATATTCAGGTTGGATCTTATTGTAACGGGCTAACTCATTCACCAGACACATGGGCGTCTTCTCTTTAGGGTTTGCCATGTTAGATACTGAGAGAAAAACACACAGCAAACAATTCTCTGCTTACAAACAGTAACGGCGACAACAGCAGTCAACTCTCTCTGGCTTGGAGACTGCACTGAGTGTCAGCATACTCACACTGGTAGTGTTAACCCTAGAACTGGCATGCCCTTGCTTTCTCTTCTTTTCTGATTTGATTCTTAAGGTAAATTACCACGTGAGTGATACCTTTCCTCGTGCTTACATAAACATTTGTCTAATATCTCTTACAGCGATAAACACAGCACCCACCTGTGGGGTTACAGAAGGGGGTGGCCGAGGCTGAGGGCAGGGCAGAGCTCCGGAGAGGGTGACTGGCGCTCTCCGATGGCAAGGAGGCCGAATTACATGGGATGCTGAACCCTGGCTGAGGCAGGGCCATCTGCAGAGGGGCAGGACTGGCCATGGGGTTGCTAGGAGACTGGAACTGAAGCTGAGACATACTGACAGATTTAGAGGAAGGATTCTGATTGGACAGACAGCTAAGAGCTTTGCAGTCTAGAAGGTAAAGGTTCCTGAGCAGAGGCTGAGAGTGTGAGAATATGTGTTCAGTGTGGGAGAAAGACTGCAAAGCTCTGCCTATGGGAGGGGGAAAGGGGACAGGCAGAGAGAGAGGGGAACAGAGAGGGGGAAAGAGTGGAAGAATACGTTAATTGGAACCGCTCCTTTTTTTGGAGCCCCACAAGCTGTCTAAAGTGCTCATTCATTATTGCTTTACACCAATGATTACATAAGAACAGACTCCTTCATAAGATAAAGTCAATTTGCAGTTACTCGACTCTTTCAGATACAACAACTGCCTCAAAGCTAGAACGTGCACGGTGACGTAATTATCCTATGACTTGACAGGAGAACCAGTCTGTCCCTACTGACTCTTGAATATCCAATGTAATCAGCTGTCCTAAGACCGGGCATGGCTAGTTGTATAAACAGTACATTAGGAAATCATCAGGGCCTAAAAATATGAAAAATCAATGAAACAATCAATCAAATAAGAACGGAAGACAAAAAAAAAACGGGCTGCATATTGATCCTCACAAAACTACCAATCTCCAGCCAGTGTAACATCACTCGTTCAGTTCACAATTCAAAATGCTTGGTAGTTTCCTACACCACCTGGACCACCTCTGTCAATGCGGCTGCTTAAGCAGGATGCTGAACAGGTCAATATCACTACACGGTTAGCAGGCTAGCACTGCGTGATATCCCTGAAGCTACAAATAAGCATATTCCTGGAACGCAATTCGTGAAATGGACTTGCGGTTTCAGAGAGACGGTGTGTAAAGATATTCAAAACATCCTTTTATGACTTCCCACTACTACTGATGGGACAGAGGATAGGAATCGCTCATTTAAATTTAGCAAGCAACTCCCACAATTGCAAAGCTGCCAAATTGCGAGTGGTCAGCTGTCAAAAAATAGGCAAGCCCTTCCATGAAAAGCTGCCTAGCCAACCCGGCTAAATGGTCGTAGCAGGCAAAACAGACAACATTTTGACATTATTCCTGCACGACACGGGCTACATAGTTCCCAGGCGTGTGTATGCGCCTGTGTGCGTGCGAGTCTGTAATTATTTTATTTTTTATTTTTTCACAGAACACAAATCCTTTGAACAAATCTGATGAATGGCTATGTAGCTAAGCTAACTAGCTTGCTTGTGTAAAATGTGAGCTCGAGCCAAACGTCATTGTAAAGCTCACCTCAGAGATATTTCGTTCCGGTCGTTTAATTACTCCATGGGTTATGTTGTTTAAGTCTTGTGATTCTCTGATTTATCCAATTAAAGAGATGTTCTTTTGTGGTTTTGAATTGGAAAATATTGGTGAGGAGGTAGTAATGAAATAGGCAGACAGGGCAAACACTAAAGAGAATGGTTCAATTTTCCGCTGCCTGCAGGAAATGACGAGATAAAGCCGGGGCCACGAGGGCGACTTTTCGCAATCCCAAAACAAATGCAGCTGGGATTTGTTATTGATTAATTGTTAGTAACTGATCATCTCGTAATTTTCTCACATTCCAGATGTTACACAACAGGTAGCATTTAAGAAGATAATAACGTTTCTAATGCAATAATAATAATAATAATAGCAATAATAATAATAATAATAATAATAATAATAATAATCGTTTTGAATTAGATAGCAAATGTCTGTTTTGTAAGCTATGGATTGTTCATTTTAATCAGCCCAGTACAAAACTGAAGACTAGGTCAGATGTAGTACAAAAGTACTTTCAAACTTCACAATTTTACATTCCTAAAACAAACAAACAAAAAGCTTAAAAATACCGCAAGCATAATGGCCTCTAGAACAGATGGAAGCACATGTACACCTTCCATTTTCTGGGGGAAAGCATATTATTTTAAATGTTTTATTTTACTGGAAAACATGCCTCTCACGTTATTTTTCTTTATTGGAAGCTAATTTCTCAAATTTCAAACCCTGACCAATGATTTGTGTCCCTTGTCACGAGTATCACCACTAGAGGGCATCATCTCATGGAGAGCACTCTTCATAACTCAAAGTGTTCAGGTAAGTCTCAGGCACAGGGGACAGAGTATGATCAAGACAGATCACAGTATAGACAGTATACAGTCAGGACAGCAATGAGGGGTCATGTGGGCCTCTATATGTATGTTACCTCTCTCTCTCTCTCTCTCTCTCTCTCTCTCTCTCACACACACACACACAATTAATACTTAAATACTCACATACACAAGTAATCTTGTCCATGTGAAAATCGTACACACACTTGCATGCGCAAAGCACTGAAGCCTTTAAACATTCACACATACACGTGAAACGTGCGCATGTCAACCAATCAAACGTCTACATACAAACTCCAAAAAATTTCTTTACACAAAATTCTCTCTCTCTCTCTCACCCTCTCTCTCGCTTTCTCTCTCTCTTACACATACACACACACACGTGCGTACACATCCACTAATGAAAATGCTCTCACAAACACACATACACAATCCTTTCACATTCTCTTCTGAGAAATGGCCTCATGTCTGTGTAATGCAGCTTTAGGTGTAGACATGTGACCCATTTTGGTGCAGAGGAATGGGAAAGGCAGTAGGAAAAGTGGACACATTTAGGTGAAGTGTTTCAGTGAAGAGGGAAGACTGTGGAATTCTCAGATCCCCACCGTTTAACACGTTCTCCCTCCCATTCTTTATTACTCTCTCTCAGAGATATTGTCAGGTCTCACGTTCATGTGATGAACACATGACCAGAGCTGCGGTGTTAATTCTGGGTTGCTGCGGTATAGAAATGTCCTTACTATGGTAATACCACAGTTGGCAGAAGCAGGCTCAGGCTGCCAGTGACTGTCCTCCCGCCTGTTTTGTTGGTCTCTGGTAGCATATTTTCCTGAAACGTACAGGGGTTTTTTTTCTTGAAATTTTATGAATTTATTCTCGTAATCAGTGCCGCGTAATTGCCCCCCCCCTTCCAAATATTTGGAAGTGCAATCTTATTTAAACCGAAGAAATATCTTTTTCGTTATCAATCTTAAAAATCAGAAAACCCGAACTGTAGGATAACAGTATATATTACACTATAGAACTAATTGTAGAACAGGCAAAAAAAAAAAACTCCACACACACAAATATGTGGAAGTCATCAATGTTACCATTATTGTTTGAATAAATAAATGAACGAATAAACCAAGTACAAAAAAGAGAAACAGAACTATACAATTACTCACACATAACAGAAGAACAGTCACACGTTCCTGGGCTTGAGAAATGAGTCTCTTGGTATTTTATTGGCTGTCATAATGTGCTTGGTAAATGTTATATGTATGCGTGGTGCAGTGGTCTGGGCGTTTTAGAATCGTTTTCTCATTCTAGTGTTTAGAGATTTGAAAGAAAAAAAAAACGTGTGTACGTGGACGTGATCCTTTTCAAAACTGACAGAAAAAAGTGACAAGGTCACAGACCAAGCCAAAAGCTACATGAGGATGGCAGCACCCTAAGATACAGGCGAAAAGAGCTGTTATGACGGTAACGGCGATTATGGGCTCAATACCGCGGTACGCCTCCTAATATCGCGGTATGGCGGTGATGCAGTTATTGCTTCGGCCCTAATTCAAGTTTCCGTTATAATGTTTCTGACATTTGATTCTCACACCCAAAAGCCACTTCTCTCTCTCTCTCTCTCTCTCTCTCTCTCTCTCTCTCTCACTCTTCTCTCCGCTTACATTTAGGACACACAGACGCCTAATCAGATAGCTATTGTGTGTGTGTGTGTGTGTATGAACCAATCAGTGGTGCTTTTACACAGTCAGTGTTGTGCTAGAGCCTTGTTCCTGCTGTCACTGCTCAGAACGTGGTTGCAGTATGACAATTTGGTTTTAGTGAAACATCTCCGGGTGAGGGGAGACGAGGTCCTGGCAGGACAGGGAAATGTCTCCACCCAGTGGTATTATAATTCTTCTGCACCACCAGCCTTCTCCTCATGTTACAGACAATAAAACATAAAAGGGTTTGATGTGTGAGGACTGTAAACAGTCTGGAAACATTTCTTTATTCCCTTTTCTCTAGACTAAGTTTCATGCAAATGCTTCTACTGAAATCTTTCTACCTCACAGGAATAAGAATAGGGATACTGTTGAAAACAAATTTTGGTCATCTTTTGAAATTTACACACAATAAATTTAGTTATTATTTCAACTTTAGATCAGGGTTTGTCACGTTCTAATTTTAGCACATCAAACGTGATTGACACAAATGTCAGTCGGCCATCTTCTTAAACCAGTTCACTCTCATTGGTTCGTTTGATATCAGTCTCATATTGAACAGCAAATAGAAGGCTGTTTTGTTTCAAGGCATCTTTGATAAGTAATAGATAGTCCAGACACTGTCTAACTTGGTACCATCATCAGTGTGTTTTCATGTTATTAAATGTGTCACAGCAGCATGGAGCAGGTGAGTCTGTTACATATAATAAATCAAAATAAATATGGATTTATAGGCTCAGATTCCAAATACCAAACTCTACCTTCCTTTCTCATGACATGTTTGTGTGAGAGACACAAACTCAGCACTCTCACTAATTCAGCTCTAATCCAGACTTACACATATTGTAATGCTCTTCTCCCCTGGTTAAATGAACGGGCTTGGAGTCAGTGGAGGAGAGAAAAGACACTGGCTTTATTCATGTGTATAAAAGAAGATCTGACTCAACCATATTCACATAAACAAACTGTGTTGTCAAATCTCTTCTTTATGCTCTTTCATCAGTAACTTTAGATAATGTCTGACAAAGGGCTAAACATAAATGTAAATGTCAAGCAGGAATATAATCAAAATAGCTCTGCAATATGTTTGTAATGTGTGTGTATAATGTGGAGCAAAGTCAGTCAATATCCGTGTTCAGGACAATTTGCGAAGAAAAACTAATCAGCGCTGGTCACAATAAGACAACCTGCACTGAAGAAAAGAACATGCTTGAGATAAATGAGCATGAAATGAGAATGAGCTCATTTTTATTTGGGTTCTGAACAGACAGTAATGTGATGTGACAGTGATGTGATGTGACAGTAACATGATATGAAAGTAACATGATGTAACAGTAATGTGATGTGACAGTGATGTGATGTAACAGTGATGTGATGTGACAGTAATGTGATGTAACAGTGATGTGATGTGACAGTAACATGATATGACAGTAACATGATGTAACAGTAATGTGATGTGACAGTGATGTGATGTGACAGTAATGTGATGTAACAGTGATGTGATGTGACAGTAATGTGATGTAACAGTGATGTGATGTGACAGTAACATGATATGACAGTAACATGATGTAACAGTGATGTGATGTGACAGTGATGTGATATAACAGTGATGTGATGTGACAGTAAAGTGATGTAACAGTGGTGTGATGTAACAGTAATGTGATGTGACAGTGATGTGATGTGACAGTGATGTGATGTGACAGTGATGTGACGTGACAGTGATGTGATGTAACAGTGATGTGATGTGACAGTAATGTGATGTAACAGTGATGTGATGTGACAGTAACATGATATGACAGTAACATGATGTAACAGTAATGTGATGTGACAGTGATGTGATGTGACAGTAATGTGATGTAACAGTGATGTGATGTGACAGTAATGTGATGTAACAGTGATGTGATGTGACAGTAACATGATATGACAGTAACATGATGTAACAGTAATGTGATGTGACAGTGATGTGATATAACAGTGATGTGATGTGACAGTAAAGTGATGTAACAGTGATGTGATATGACAGTAACATGATATGACAGTAACATGATGTAACAGTAATGTGATGTGACAGTGATGTGATATAACAGTGATGTGATGTGACAGTAAAGTGATGTAACAGTGATGTGATGTGACAGTAATGTGATGTAACAGTGATGTGATGTGACAGTAACATGATATGGCAGTAACATCATGTAACAGTAATGTGATGTGACAGTGATGTGATGTAACAGTGATGTGATGTGGCAGTAACATGATATGGCAGTAACACGATGTAACAGTAATGTGATGTAACAGTAATGTGATGTAACAGTGGTGTGATGTAACAGTAATGTGATGTGACAGTAATGTGATGTGACAGTAAAGTGATGTAACAGTGATGTGATGTGACAGGAATGTGATGTAACAGTGATGTGATGTGACAGTAACATGATATGACAGTAACATGATGTAACAGTAATGTGATGTGACAGTAATGTGATGTGACAGTAATGTGATGTAACAGTGATGTGATGTGACAGTAATGTGATGTAACAGTGATGTGATGTGACAGTAACATGATATGACAGTAACATGATGTAACAGTAATGTGATGTGACAGTGATGTGATATAACAGTGATGTGATGTGACAGTAAAGTGATGTAACAGTGATGTGATGTAACAGTGATATGATGTGATAGTAACATGATATGACAGTAACATGATGTAACAGTAATGTGATGTAACAGTGATGTGGTGTGACAGTAATGTGATGTAACAGTGATGTGATGTGACAGTAACATGATATGGCAGTAACATCATGTAACAGTAATGTGATGTGACAGTGATGTGATGTAACAGTAATGTGATGTAACAGTGGTGTGATGTAACAGTAATGTGATGTGACAGTGATGTGATGTAACAGTGATGTGATGTGACAGTAACATGATATGACAGTAACATGATGTAACAGTAATGTGATGTAACAGTAATGTGATGTGATGTGACAGTAATGTGATGTAACAGTGGTGTGATGTAACAGTAATGTGATGTGACAGTAATGTGATGTGACAGTGATGTGATGTGACAGTGATGTGATGTGACAGTAATGTGATGTAACAGTGATGTGATGTGACAGTAATGTGATGTAACAGTGGTGTGATGTAACAATAATGTGATGTAACAGTAATGTGATGTGACAGTGATGTGATGTGACAGTGATGTGATGTGACAGAAATGTGATGTAACAGTTATGTGATGTGACAGTAACATGATATGACAGTAACATGATGTAACAGTAATGTGATGTGACAGTGATGTGATGTGACAGTAATGTGATGTAACAGTGATGTGATGTGACAGTAATGTGATGTAACAGTGATGTGATGTGACAGTAACATGATATTACAGTAACATGATGTAACAGTAATGTGATGTGACAGTGATGTGATATAACAGTGATGTGATGTGACAGTAAAGTGATGTAACAGTGATGTGATGTAACAGTGATATGATGTGATAGTAACATGATATGACAGTAACATGATGTAACAGTAATGTGATGTAACAGTGATGTGGTGTGACAGTAATGTGATGTAACAGTGATGTGATGTGACAGTAACATGATATGGCAGTAACATGATGTAACAGTAATGTGATGTGACAGTGATGTGATGTAACAGTGATGTGATGTGACAGTAATGTGACGTGACAGTAACATGATGTAACAGTAAAGTGATGTAACGGTGATGTGATGTGACAGTAACATGATATGGCAGTAACACGATGTAACAGTAATGTGATGTAACAGTAATGTGATGTGATGTGACAGTAATGTGATGTAACAGTGGTGTGATGTAACAGTAATGTGATGTGACAGTAATGTGATGTGACAGTGATGTGATGTGACAGTGATGTGATGTGACAGTAATGTGATGTAACAGTGATGTGATGTGACAGTAATGTGATGTAACAGTGATGTGATGTGACAGTAACATGATATGACAGTAACATGATGTAACAGTAATGTGATGTGATATAACAGTGATGTGATGTGACAGTAATGTGATGTAACAGTGATGTGATGTAACAGTGATATGATGTGATAGTAACATGATATGACAGTAACATGATGTAACAGTAATGTGATGTAACAGTGATGTGGTGTGACAGTAATGTGATGTAACAGTGATGTGATGTGACAGTAACATGATATGGCAGTAACATCATGTAACAGTAATGTGATGTGACAGTGATGTGATGTAACAGTGATGTGATGTGACAGTAATGTGACGTGACAGTAACATGATGTAACAGTAAAGTGATGTAACGGTGATGTGATGTGACAGTAACATGATGTAACAGTAATGTGATGTGACAGTGATGTGATGTGACCATAATGTGATGTAACAGTGATGTGACGTGACAGTAATGTGATGCGACAGTGAGGTGATGTGACAGTAACATGATATGACAGTAACACGATGTAACAGTAATGTGATGCAACAGTGATGTGATGTGACCGTAACATGATATGACAGTAACATGATGTAACAGTGATGTGATATGACAATAACATGATGTGACAGTAAAGTGATGTAATGGTGATGTGATGTGACAATGATGTGATGAAACAGTGATGTGATGTGACAGTAATGTGATGTAACAGTAACATGATATGACAGTAACCTGATGTAACAGTAATGTGATGTGACAGGAATGTGATGTCAGTAGAGCAGCTAATCAAAATATAAGAGAGAGAAAGAGTCTGTCAATGGCCCTTCTTTAAATTCAAGTCTACATACAAAACATTCAAGAGACAGAAGCAACAGAAACACAGACTTATATGAGTGCATGTGTGTGTGTATGAGAGAGAGAGCGAGAGCTAGAGCGAGAGAGAGAGAGAGAGAGAGAGAGAGAGAGAGAGAGACAGAGATTCAGACAGTACACACTACTGGCTGTCTTGTCAGGAGTAGCAATGTTTTGATGTATTCAGCTCCATTACGTAACAACAACAACAACAATAATAATAATAATAATAAAAATGGACCTTCTTTCTCAGGCTTCAAAGATCTAACTGAAGCAAAAAACAAAAATACAATGTGATCTCAGGACACAACACATTCATTAAGAGAAACCCTCCAGTAAACACTTCAGAGATCTGACCAGAAAGTATGTGGAGAAGAATCAGAGGATGATCATTAGAGTAATCTCAGCTACAATCACAGCACTCCTTCACTACAACCTCCATCCATAATAACCTAAACATGTTTGTCATCTGATAATACAACACAGTCATTATAACTATAACCAGACATTTCCATTTTTACTCATTTTCGAAAGCAACATAACCTCAGTGCTGACTGCCAACCAACCCAGAACCCAGGACAGAGGGACTGAGTGAATGTGGTGTGGACTCTGTGGAGGAGGATCATTGTGTCAGAGACGCTGTAGAAGGACAGAGTTCCTGCCCTGTGGTCCACATACACTCCTATTCTGGAGGAACTGGGGACTATGGAGAGTTGAGTCTTTTTATTATTGTGCCAGAATGAGTACTCAGAGGGAGAACAGTCCAAACTCCAGGACTGATTATTATATCCAAACCCACACTCACTACCCTGTCCTTTCCTCCTGATGTCTTTATATGACACTGATATAGAAACCCAGTTATACCCACCCCACTCAGTCTCCCAGTAACAGCGTGCAGACACACTCTCTCTACACAACACCTGATAACACCCATCAAATCTCTCTGGATGATCAGGATATGACTGGACTGTGTTACTGTATGTCACCACTCTGTTCCCCTCAGACAGACAGAGGTGTTTATATGCTGTGTTGGGATCCAGTGTGAGATCACAGGAATCTAGTGGAGTTGAGGAGTAAAAATAAAAACTAAATCAGTCAAGATCAACTTCCATGAAGAGGAAGACATTTTAAAAAATGTAAATTTTAAGGAGTAAAATGAATAATTATGATATTGGCAGAGATATCATTGAAATGTAATACTCATTTAATGTGAAACCAGTATTTCATTCATGCATGTATTTCATTATTTCAGTTAAAGAGATATAATCTCTCTCATGTGCCTTTAATGTAAATTTGATTTCTTCTCTTTTCAGAAATTTTTATCAATACATTTCCATGACTTTTCCATGCCTCTGAGGTAAATTTTCATGACCACACATTCTCTGAAACGTCTGTGTATATATGAAAAATAAGAATAAAAAGCAATGTCAAAGTTTACCACAGTATGTTTTAACTAACATTAATGACAAGCTATGCCGTTTGAAGCCAGACATGATTAAATCGCCATTTTCCGGGCATTGCGCGAATTTACGTCGTTAGTACCTACAAGCTGCAGCTCAGGTCGGAGTCTGACCTTACCAGAGAACAACATACGTCAAGTGACGTGACTGATCTGCCCGAATATTAAAGTATTGTTTAACCAATATAGATTTTTCTCAGTCGATCTTAACTGTACCGTAGGTTTGTACTGAAAATTCGATCGTTCATTGACTTGGCACGCGATTGTGAAATTAAGCATTCTGTGATTAGGATGGGTGCTCGGTTGCAGTTTTAAGGTTATTGCCACTGTAATACGAAAAAATTAGATGTCAAAGCGGTCTACTTTTATTAATATTTAACATAAACTATTTTGCCAGTAAACACGTTTGCACGTTATGAATTTCCGTGACGGAAACCTCGTGTTGCTCTCCATCAAGGCGTCAGGAATTCGCACAACTAAGAATAACGTTCGATCGTGATTCTCAGTCCTGGACGAAATCAAAAATATCCAAAAAATCCCTGATTTGCAAGGATTTTAAGGTTTCTGATGGTGATAAAACAGCGGAGTGCCACGTCACAGCCTGCACCTCCCATTTTGTTTTGTTCTGTCTTTGTGCTCCTGCTCTGTCTGTCTCCACCCCTCACCTGTTCCTGTTTGTCCCAATTATTGACCTTGTTAATTTTACCCAATCCTGTTTTGCCCTGTTTAGTTTCTCCTTCTATTTAAGTCCTAGTGTCTGCCTTGTCTTTTGTCTATTGTTGTTTGTGTATTTAGCACACTGTTACGCTGCACCTTTTTGTTATTGGTTTTTCGTTCCTGTTCTGCATGTGTATTTTGATCTTCAGTTCCAGTAAAGTCCTCCTTTTTTTTCACTCATCATCGTGTCTTTGCACTTGGGTCCTGCACCACACCACCAGCGTGACAGAACGATAGACCAAACAAGGACCCAGCAAGACACTCCTGTGTCCCGGGCAGAGACGGTTCCAGCTCCTGACCTGGGTGCGGCGGGGCTCCCTCTCTCGGTAGGTTCTCCAGCCCCTAACCTGGGGGGGGGGGCTCCCAGCCCTAGACCCAGGCACCACATGGACTGTGGTGCTGGGCCCAACCATCTCTAGGGCTGTGTCCGCTCCTGGGTCCCCTGTCTCTGCCACCCTGAATCCCCTGAAGCATCTTCAAGCAGTGTCTCCGAAGGCCCCATGGAGGGTGCGCTGCCTGGCGCACCATGGAGGATGCGCGAGGAATGCGCTGCCTGGCGCACCATGGAGGATGCGCTGTCCTGCCCTGTTCCCGAGGCCGCTTTCCCGGTCCTGGTCAGCTCCCATGCTGACGCCCTGTCCTGGTCAGCTCCCATGCTGACGCCCTGTCCTGGTCAGCTCCCATGCTGACGCCCTGTCCTGGTCAGCTCCCATGCTGACGCCCTGTCCTGTTCCCGAGGCCCTTTCCCCGACCCAGCTCAGCCCTCTAGCCGACGTCGAGGCTGTTTTGAAGAGTCTGCTCCGTTCCTGTTCTTCTGCCTGGTTTGGAAAGCCCGCTCCGGTGTCCGATCCAGCCAACCTCTCACCTGCTCCGCTGCAGAGGGGACCCATCAGCAGCACCTTCGGTCTTCCCTCTGTGCGCCCCCCCACCCACCTGGTCTGTTCTGGACTTTTGTTTTGTTTTGTTTTTTTTTGGGTCGTCTGGGAGCCGCCCCTTAAGGGGGGGGCTCTGTCACAGCCTGCACCTCCCATTTTGTTTTGTTCTGTCTTTGTGCTCCTGCTCTGTCTGTCTCCACCCCTCACCTGTTCCTGTTTGTCCCAATTATTGACCTTGTTAATTTTACCCAATCCTGTTTTGCCCTGGGCACGGTGGCGCAGTGGGTAGCGCTGTTGCCTCACAGCAAGAAGGTTTTGGGTTCGGTTCCCGGCCGGGTCCTTTCTGTGTGGAGTTTGCATGTTCTCCCCGTGTCTGCGTGGGTTTCCTCCCACAGTCCAAAGACATGCAGGTTAGGTGAATTGGAGACACTAAATTGCCCTTAGGTATGAATGTGTGTGTGTGACTGTGTTTGTGTGTCTGCCCTGCGATGGGCTGGCGACCTGTCCAGGGTGTTTCCCTGCCTTTCGCCCTATGTGTGCTGGGATAGGCTCCAGTGACCCTAATCAGGATAAGCGGTTTAGAGAATGAATGAATGTTTTGTCCTGTTTAGTTTCTCCTTCTATTTAAGTCCTAGTGTTTGCCTTGTCTTGTCTATCATTGTGTATTTAGCACACTGTTACGCTGCATCTTTTTTGTTATTGGTTTTTCGTTCCTGTTCTGCATGTATTTTGATCTTCAGTTCCAGTAAAGTTTTTTTTTTTTTTTTTTTTTTTTTTTTTTTTTCCTCCATTATCATCGTGTCTTTGCACTTGGGTCCTGCACCACACCACCAGCGTGACATGCCAGGTATGCAGGATAAAACTCGTGTACCATCACTCAACAACAAATCTGAGAAACCATCTGAAAAAGTTGATCACTGAAATGTAAAATCTTTGCGTTTATCCTACAGCGCAGATAATCATTGTATTATTTGTGAATAAAGGTGCATCCTCAGGGAAGGCATGCCAACCGTCGACACCGCAAAGACAGCGAACTCTGGATCAAATAATGTCTAAAGAGTATCACACTTAAAAACTTGCAGTCTCTAATATTCATCATCTCCTTATTCATATTACTGAGTAGAAAGAAGAGTATTCCGAAACAACAGGTGACGTCGAAGCTTCGTTCGAAAAAGGTTGGCTAAGATTCGACTGGCAAAAAGCCGCATTCGATCGTACGAACCACATATACTGTTTTAAACAGGCATCTGTGAAGAACATTTCTATGGCTTTTCCTAAACCTTCTCAGTTTATTTATTTTTCCAACACTTCTCCAGGCCTGGAAATTGCTGTTTTCAAATTTCATGGCTTTTCCAGGTTTTTCATGACGGTACGAGCTCTCTCTCGCTTTCTGTCTTGCTTTGTGAGAACACTGTTTTTCTTTTTTACCCCCCCCCCTTCTGTTTCTGTCTCTTTCTCTTTCTTTCCTTCTTACCATTTCTGTGTAATTATTCAATATAATTTCCCCACCGCAGCTATAGTCATCAGTAAATAAAATATTACTACAGCAAATTTGAAATACTAAATATATTCTTTCTCAGAGTGAATCTAAGTCAGGTACTCAAAGGGGGCGGGGCTTATCTGCTGTTGTCTTATTGTGACTGTGGAATGTTTGAAAACTGTCAGCAGTCTAACAGTCATAACTGTCAACTTCACTCATCAACTGTCACACTGCAAGGGTCAAATTCACTTCCTAAAATACCTGTAATTTTGTTTTTTAGGCTTTAACTATTCAATTTTTATTGTTTTCTTCTACTTCAGTAATTTATCATGATTCATCTCTCTCTCTCTCTCTTGCTCGCTCTCTCTCTCTGTAACTGTGTGTGATTCATACAATAAGAACATGTGTTTAATTGGGGGTTATCATGACGCAAAGATCCTCACATTTTCACTACAATATAATATTACAAAATAATAGCTGTCAGATCCTATTATGTCTCTGTGTGTAAAACAATAAGCTGTGTGTGTGTGTGTGTGTGTGTGTGAGAGAGAGTGAGTGAGAGAGAGAGAGAGAAAGAGAGAGTGTAACTCACATTGTAAGAACTCTCTGCTTCTGGGTTCAGGAGGAGGAATGATCTTGATGTCTGTCACTATAGAGACAAAAGGATTGATTATTTATCTATTCAGAAGGGAACTGATTTGAAATAATTTCAGTAACAATATGTAAATCTCCAACCTTTACTTGAAAGGCTTCCAAACTCCTCCTCACAGAAATCCTCCAGTTGCTCTTTCAGCTGAGAGACAGATTTTCCTACATCCTCAAAAGGGAGGTGTGGACTGACAGTGATGCTGGGTAAGACTTCAGATCCAGGATGACCACAGAGGGATGGGAAACTCTGCACGCACACGCGCACGCACACACACACACACACACACACACACACACACACACAGAGCAGGGCAGTAAACTCTTCATGATAGCAGATAAACTTCTACTCAGCTCACATACATTTTTACTGAGAAATCAGTCACTGTGACATTGGAGAGCAGCTTGTCCTCCACTGTTACCTGGAGGAAATGGATGTGATCCTCTGTGTGTGAAAGCTGCTCCAGCTCAGTGTCTCTCCTCCTCAGATCAGAAATCTCCTGCTCCAGTCGCTCCAGGACTCCTTCAGCCTGACTCAATTCACTCTTCTCCTGATCTCTGATCAGCTCTATCACCTCACGGCACCTTCTCTCAATGGAGCGGATCAGCTCAGTAAAGATCGTCTCACTGTCCTCCACTGCTGCCTGTGCAGAGTGCTGTTAGGACACACACACACACACACACACACATACACAGAGGAGGGGGGTCCATCACAATCACACACTTCACTCAGCTCTTACTCAGCCAGTCTGTTCCCTACACTGTGACTCAGTGGGATTGGACAGTAGCCAAACACTGCACTCCTCACTGACTGACTGGAGGAGAACCCTGACTGAGCCCTCAAATGACTCCTCCAGCAGCCAGCTCTTGTCTTCTCCTCTGTTCAACACTCACCCTCAGAGACTCCACAGCCTGTCTCAGCTCCTGCACCTCCTTCTCTCTCTCCTGGATTCTCTGCTGGGTTTTTCTCTGACTTTCTCCCAGCTGCTTCTGTTACACAAATAAAACACATCACACTTGGCCCATTTACACACAATCAGATTCTGTAACCAATGAATCTCAGTGTGATAGTGACTTTTTTATCTTGACTGTATAATACTGAGACTGTTTGTAATGATGCATTTAACTGTTTTTGCATTCTGGTTCTCTACACTGTACCCTGTATACATATCACAACATTCCACCAGATACAACAACACAATTATTCTTTGACAGAGAGCAGGAAAAAATATTTGTTTGTCAGTTTAGGTTAATGTTTCTCCACCTGAGAGAATAGCCCAAACATCTCTGTGATAAGCTCTTTTTTCTTTTCGTCGATGCACTTGGCTGTTTGTATCCACTTCAAATTTTCACAGCACTTTCTTCTCCCTTCTCCCAAAACTCTCCCATTATACTCACCATTTAGCCGTGAAGATGGGATTTTAAAACAAACAGGCATCAGGATCTTGTAAATACGATGACATGGATTATTAATATGTGGATATTTTGTGGCATTCGTAATGAGAACATTTAATAAGATTCTCATATGGTTGATGAAAAACTTCTTTTCCCTAATGAGTGTGGTGGTGTCTGTCACCATTAAAATGTAAACTATATAATGTAACAAGATATGTACATAAAATCATATTCAGTTTTTCAGAAATGTTTAAATAATTACTTTAGATCCAGATGACAGTTATCAGTAGTCAGTACACATTTACACACATTCTCATTGAGCTGTAAGAGAAGTCTGTGTACATACCTGTCTTTCAGTCCTCTCTGCTGCCACTGATACTGTTTGATGGTCTCTGTGTTCATCCACCAGACACAGATAACACATGAACTGTTTGTCGGTTTGACACCAAAGTTCTATCAGTTTGTTGTGACGATGGCAAATCTGGTCCTGTAGTCGTGTGGAGGCTTTGACCAGCGTGTGTTTCTGAAGGGCAGGAGATTCATAGTGAGGCTGGAGGTGAGTCTGACAGTATGAAGCCAGACATGTCAGACAGGATTCGGTGGCTTTTTCTTTCTTCTTAATGCATAAATCACACTCCACATCTCCAATGGCACAGTGAGCAGGAGGAGCAGCAGCTTGGAGTCTTGTCTTCTTCAGTTTCTCCACCATTTCAGTCAATATGGCATTTTTACGCAGGACTGGTCTTGGTGTGAAGGTCTCTTTGCACTGGGGGCAGCTGTAGACTCCCTTCTGATCATCCTGATCCCAGCAGCCCTTAATACAGCCCATACAGTAACTGTGTCCACAGGGAATAGCCACAGGATCCTTAAGGAGATCCAGACAGACGAACTGGTCCTGACCCACTGAAATGCTGGCCTCTGCCATTTTACTGATCACACACTCAGAAATATGAACAATCGATTAAACACACACTGATCAGGAAGCTCAGATCAGTTTCATGTCTTTGTCAGTGAAAGTAGGAGTGACTTTCTGTGTCTGTGTGAGTGTAAGGTTGTATTAAAGTGGCAGATCACTCATAATTGACAGAGAGGTGTGGCATGTGTGTTTATGTTTGTGTGTTTGTGCGTGTGTGTGTAAGTATGAGAGAGAGAGAGAGAGAGAGAGAGAGATGGGGTGGGGGGTAAAGCGCACCTGGAGTCTAACCTGAAGAAACTACATGTTTATCATGGTTGTAATGTCACTCTGCTTCTCTCTGCTGGAGACAGAGAGAGTTACACTGAGCACTGAATTTCTATTTGAGTTATTAAGCAGTTCTCTACAGCTGAGAGAGGTAAACCTCATTCATAGACACTGATAATTTAGAATAGCAAGTCTGAAGTGAGAAGTTTAGTGCAGTATCAAATACACATAAAACACACAACCTCATCTCAGGGAGTTGCACTGGACTTTGAGAGGGTGAGAGAATAAGGTGATAGCAACAGAATGTCTTTGGTTTGTGTGTAAAAACTGATCACATATGTGTGGTAAACTGACACTGAGGTTGGTGAATTAGGGTCAGTGTTGGGTTCAGGGTTCAGGTCTGATAGAGATTACAATGAGGGAAATCTTCTACTCATAATGTGAAGAAGAAGGTTCGGTATAGTTCAGTTTTATTGAAATGACAGGGGAAAAAAGACTTTAAGGAACTTACATGATTGCAGATTCAGGCCTCAGGTAGACAGACATACCAACATAATATAAGACAAGGCAATTCCACACAAAGAACCAAGGCCAAAACTAGGAGCATTTACACAGGACATAACAAGACTAAACTAACACAGGGACTAATAATTGAGCTGACAGGTGAAATAAGGAAACCAGGGAGTAGCACAGATCTTAATCAAAACTAGCCAATAGGAGGAAAGAGAGAACCAGGGTGTGACAACATTAAAAATCCTTTATATATGCTTTACGGTTTGAAATATACCACTATCAAACAATATATGTAACTCAGTTTGCTAAATGAAACCAAATAACCAAATCATGCTTGTCATCTGAAAATACATTTCTCAGAGAGAGAGAGAGAGAGAGAGAGAGAGAGAGAGAGAGAGTTTGCTATTGAAAATTCTGACATTTCTTTTTGCTCTAACTCTAATGCCAGTCTGAAAGTTTGTTTCTCTCTGCTGGAGACTTACAACAAATACCCTCTGTAGAAAGACAGACTTAATACATACAGTCTTTACACAGACAGTCCTCAGTTACAATGGCCAAATTATTCAAACTGCATTTACAGAGTTATTTAAAATCCAGAACCTGATTGGCAGTCTCAGTTATGATAGATCTTGTTTGATCTTGACAAGTTTATTCATCTTTGTTTTATATTACTGCGATGGACTGGCGACCTGTCCAGGGTGCTTCCCCGCCCTTCGCCCAATGTATGCTGGGATAGGCTCCAGCACCCCCCGCAACCCTAATTAGGATGAGCAGCTTTGAAAGTGAGTGAGTGAGTGAGTGAGTGAGTGCTTTATATTATGTGAATGAGGACAATGTTCCACTCAAGCAATGATTTAGGATAAACCTCTTAAGATAATAGTTTATGATTTATAAATTGGTACATTACTTCTAGATTTTCCTTATAAAACAATTGCTATCAGTACATCACTAATTCTTTTCTGACACTGGGTTCAAAATTCATGTTGTAATAAGTGAAAACAGGCCCTGAATGAGAAATGAGACTTTAATAGGAGTAAAATCATGTCTTAGATCATCTCACCATAGAGAAGGAGAAAGATCAGGATAAATGATACACTGCACACTCTCATGAGTGGAGGCTCTTCTGATGTGAATCAACTGGGAATGACTTATGGGAATGACTCATCTCTGATAATGAAGCCATACATGATTTTCAACAAACTCTACAGGATTCATTTTTATGTGTGAAACATAAAGGAAATGCAATAAACCCACTGGTTCAGCATACAGCCACAGAGAAACTCATGAGACAGGAACTGTTTGGGAACGCAGGAGTGTTGTGTTAATGCTTTTGAATTGGTCAGTATGGTGCTGAAGCCTTGTGTCTGTTGTTACTGATCAGAATTTGGTACGTGTATGAAAGTCATGGACTACAAACGCTCTGTTATCACCCATAGAATCTCTCAGTTTGTGGGTAGTGAAGTTCTCTTGTCTGTCTTTCTTCCATTGTCACACAGAAACTGTCTGGTCATCTTTGAAATTTAGATATAAAAAGTAGGTTATTATTTAAACATTTAATCATGAGTAAAAAGAGTTTTGTCACATTTTGATTTTTGTATATTTCTGACAAATCAGAACTGACTGCCATGACTGTCAGTCAGCCATCTTCTTAACCCAGTTCACTCCCGCTGGTTTTGTCTCATGTCTTTATGTGATAAGTAATAGATAGTTCAGACACTGTCTAACTTGGTACCATCATCAGTGTGTTTTCACATTATTAAATGTGTCACAGCAGCATGGAGCAGGTGAGTCTGTTACATATAATAAATCATAATCAATATAGATATATAGGCCCAGATTCCAAATACCAAACTCTACCGTCCTTTCTCATGACATGTCTGTGTTAGAGTAACACACTCAGCATTCTCACTAATTCAGCTGTAATCCAGACTTACACATATTGTAATTGCAAAACAACTGTTTTTGTTAAATCAGACATTAGATGTTAGACACAGAGGACAGACATGAGACAATAAAATGAACATTAGAGATGAGCACAGACATTAGAGATGAGTTCAGTGATGAGGAAATCAGGACTTTGTCTGCATCTGCTGGTCACATCACATCCATCAATTAATTTACCCCTTTGTATTGCGCCCCTGGAATACTTTGACAGTGAGTGACATACATAGATATAAGACAAGTTTTTGGTTTTTTTTTTGTAAAGAAAGGGAGGTTAGGCAGTGGGGGACAGGTGGGTTCTGAAGAGGTGGGTTTTCAGTTTCCTGCGGAAGATGGTAAGTCCTAACTGCATGGGGGAGGTCATTCCACCACCGCGGGGCAATGGCGGAGAAGAGGCGTGGTCAGTTGACCAGAGGTCGTAGAGCAGAGGGTTCTAGTAGGGGTATAAGGTTGGGTTATACCAGTCTAATAACTGTATTCTATCTAGATCAGACTTAACACAACACGCTTATCATCATTAAACATATTACTAAAACTAAGCCAACTATGCCGTGTGTAATAACTCAGTACTAATCAGGTCAGAAACAGGTTTAACACAGTACACCTGACCAACTACACCACAACAAAGAGTGGGATGCATCTTTTTAATTCAAATCTACTTACTTAAAAAACAAACAAAAACACATAAAAAGGGGAAATAAGGCTTTGAGCCAAAGAAGAGAAAATATCAAAATAAAAACTGGCACTAACTATTAATAAACAATCTCTACATGTGTGAAAGAAAAAAAATAAAGATAGAAACTGACGCTGCCCAACTGAACAAAAACAGGAGAAAAACAAACATAATAATGATGACTGATCCTCCCTATTGCTGTGGTGCTGTGGGTATGTTTGCAAATAAAATTGCATAACTATTTACAGAAATGATAAGAGGTTTGCCCCTCCTGGAATCGCAACCTTATCGTGGTGGAGGGGTTTGTGAGCCCCTGTGATCCTGGGAGCTGTGCTGGCTGGAGCATGTAGCCCCTGGTAGGGTCACCCAAGGCAGAGAGGTCCCAGGTGAGGGGCCAGACAAAAAGCGATTCTGAAAGCCCTTACGATCAGCACCCACATAGAAACAGGCACCTCGCCCAGAATAGGGAGACCAGGGCCCCCTCCTGGAGCCAGGCCTGGTAGGGAAGCTCATAAGCGAGCACCTGCTGGCCGGACCTGCCACAGGGTCCGGCCAGGCTCAGCCCGAATGAGCCACGTGGAGCTGCCCTCTCATGGGCCCACCACCTGCGATGGGAGAAATAGGGGCCGGGTGCGATGCCACATGGGTGGCGGGTTGGGGCGAGGGCCCTGGCGGACTGGACTTACGGAATAGAATCTGGCTTTTGGTACGTGGAATGTCACGTCTCGGGGGGGAAGGAGCCAGGACTTGTGTGGGAGGTGGAGCGATACCAACTAGATATAGTTGGGCTCACTTCTACGCACAGCCTTGGCTCTGGAACCAAACTCCTGGATGGGGGCTGGACTCTATCCTTCTCCGGAATCGCCTGGGGTGAGAGGCAACAGGCAGGTGTGGGATTACTTGTTAGCCCCCGACTGAGTGCTGCTGTGTTGGAGTTTGTCCCGGTGAATGAAAGGGTCGCCTCACTGTGACTTTGGGTTGCAGGGGGGAAATCTCTGACTGTTGTGACGGCAAAAGCGCCGAACGGCAGCTCAGAGTACCCAGCCTTCCTAGAGACACTGGAAAGTGTCCTAGTGAAGACACCATCTGGGGACTCGGTAGTTCTACTGGGAGACTTCAATGCTCACATTGGCAATGATGGAGAGCCTTGGAGGGGAGTGATTGGGAGGAACAGCCTACCGGATCTGAACCCGAGTGGTGCTTTGTTGTTGGACTTCTGTGCGAGTCATGGATTGTCCATAACAAACACCATGTTCGAGCATAAGGCGGCTCATAAGTGTACCTGGTACCAGAGCTCCTTAGGCCAAAGGTCGATGATCGACTTTGTAGTCATCTCATCAGACCTGCGGCCGTATGTGCTGGACATTCGGGTGAAGAGAGGGGCAGAGCTGTCAACTGATCACCACCTGGTGGCGAGTTGGATCAGATGGCGGAGGAGGCTGCCGGACAGACCTGGTAAACCCAAGCGCATAGTGAGGGTGAACTGGGAACGGCTGGCTGAGGACCCTTACCGGAAGATCTTCAACTCATACCTCCGGAGGAGCTTCTCCCTGATCCCGAGGGAGGCTGGGGACATGGAGTCTGAATGGACCCTGTTCAGAGCCTCCATTGTTGAAGTGGCAGCTTTGAGCTGTGGCCAGGCGGTCATCGGTGCCTGTCGTGGCAGCAACCCAAGGACCAGGTGGTGGACGCCACAGGTGAGGGAAGCCGTCAGGCTAAAGAAGGAGGCCCTCCGGGCTTGGCTAGCACGGAGGACTCCGGACAGGTACTGGCACGCCAAAAGGGCTGCAGTGACGGCTGTCATGGAAGCAAAGACTTTCGGTTAGCCTCAAAGAGGTTCTGGCAAACTGTCAGGCAACTCAGGAGGGGCAGGCAGGGCCTTGTCCAGGCTGTTCTCAGCAGGGATGGGGAGGTTCTGACCTCAACTGAGGATGTGATCGGACGATGGAAGGAACACTTTGAGGAGCGCCTAAACCCGACCGACACATCCTCCACAGAGGAGGCAGGGTCAGAAGATTCAGGAGAGTTGTCACCCATCTCTCTGGCAGAGGTCACTGAGGCAGCTGGGAAACTCCGCAGCGGCAAGGCGCCTGCAGTGGATGAGATCTGCCCTGAAATGCTGAATGCTTAAGATGTTGTTGGGCTGTCATGGCTGACAGACCTCTTCAATGTTGTGTGGGAGTCAGGGACAGTGCCTGTGGAGTGGCAGACAGGGATGGTGGTCCCCATTTTTAAAAAGGGGGACCGGAGAGTGTGCTCCAGTTATTGGGGTATCACACCACTCAGCCTCCCTGGGAAAGCCTACTGCAGGGTACTGGAAAGGAGACTGCGGCCGATTGTCAAACCTCAGATCCAGGAGGAACAGTGTGGATTCCATCCCGGCCGTGGAACCGCGGACCAGCCGTTCACCCTTGCACAGATACTGGAGCGATCATGGGAGTTTGCCAATCCAGTCTACGAGTTTTGTGGACCTTGCTTACGATCGTGTTCCCCGAGGTGTCCTGTAGGGGGTATTGCGGGAGTATGGGGTGCCAAGTTCGCTGCTGCAAGCCATTTGGTCCCTGTATAACCGCAGTGAGAGCTGTGTCCGTATTCTCAGCACGAAGTCAAACTCATTCCCAGTGAGTGTTGGACTCTGTCAGAGCTGTACCTTGTCTCCAATCTTGTTCTTGATTTTCATGGATAGGATCTCAAGGTGAGGAGGGTGTCCAGTACGGCGCCTTCAGGATTGCGTCTCTGCTTTTTGCAGATGATGTGGTTCTGTGGGCCTCATCACACTGGGACCTCCAGCACGCACTGGGGCGGTTTGCAGCCGAGTGTGAAGCGGTCAGGGTGAGGATCAGCACCTCCAAGTCCGAGGCCATGGTCCTATGCCGGAAAAAGGTGGCTTGCCCCCTCCGAGTTGGGACTGAGTTACTGCCTCAAGTGGAGGAGTTCAAGTATCTCGAGGTCTTGTTTACGAGTGAGGGTAAAATGGAGTGGGAGATCGACAGGCAGATCGGGGTGGCGGCGGCAGTCATGCGGTCGTTATACCGGACCATCGTGGTGAAGAAGGAGTTGAATCAGAAGGCAAGGCACTCAATTTACCAGTTGATCTTTGTTCCAACCCTCTGGGTAGCTCTGGGTAGTGACCGAAAGAATGAGATCGCAGATACAAGTGGCGGAAATGAGCTTCCTCCGCAGGGTGGCTGGGCGCACCCTTAGGGACAGGGTGAGGAGCTCAGACACCCGGGAGGAGCTTGGAGTAGAGCCGCTGCTCCTCCGCATTGAAAGGAGCCAGTTGAGGTGATTCGGGCACTTAGTCAGGATGCCTCCTGGGCGCCTCCCTGTGGAGGTGTCCTGGACACAACCAACTCGAAGGAGACCCCAGGGCAGACCCAGGACACGTTGGGAGAATTATATATCTCTGGAA
The DNA here is from genome assembly GCF_902362185.1 of Chanos chanos. Lineage (NCBI taxonomy): Eukaryota > Metazoa > Chordata > Actinopteri > Gonorynchiformes > Chanidae > Chanos > Chanos chanos. Next base: position 45,915,486 of record NC_044500.1, read on the forward strand.
ACGCCTTGGGATCCCACAGGAGGAGCTGATGGATGTAACCGAGGAAAGGGATATCTGGGCTACCCTCCTCAGCCTTTTGCCACCACGACTCAGTCCCGGATAAGCAGCAGAAAATGGACGGATGGATAGAATAAGAGCTTTGTGTGTGATTGCACAGTGAGTTATCAGTGAGAAGTGTAAGTGATGACTGGTGAAATGTAGTGTAGTCTGACCAGCAGGGCTGTGGTCACAGGCAGACTGAGTTTCCACAGGATCCAGAAACCTCTTAATTACAAAACACCACCTTTCACCTTTCTATCATAGGGAGAGTGTGTATTTGTTTGAGATAAAATGTGTGTGTGTGTGTGTGTGCGTGAGAGAGAGAGAGAGAGAGAGAGAGACTGTGACAGAGTTGTTAACACATGAGACTTAATATTTATCTTTATCTCTGATGTGTGTGTAGGATTGAGTGGTGAGGAGGGAACCCTGTAAGAAAGTCTGTACACATGTGTGTGTGTGTGTGTGTGTTTCAGAGAGAATGAGTTTATACATGTCTACCACTGAGTGTTTCTGTTTTTGAGTCAGTGTGTAAATGTGTTTATGACACATTATGTATGACTATGAACACATAAGAAAAAGAGAGAGAGAGAGAGAGAGAGAGAGAGAGAGAGAGCGCAAAGCAAATGCACACATACACTGCTTTCTTATTGATATTCTCAATGATTTAATGAATCCAAGAACATGAATAAAGTGTATAACAAATGAGGCATTTTCAGTGTCAAAAATCAAAACTTGAATTCCAGGAGAACAAAAACTTACACAATTTATGTATGACCGTCGTCCTGTATAAAATTTTTCCTTCTCTGATTCACACACAAACTCTCAACAATGGGGTCACATTGAACTTCACAAAATGAAGGAAAAAAACAACAAACACATTAAGAGAAACTTCCCACAGTCAGAGGATGATCATTAGAGTAATCTCAGCTACAATCACAGCACTCCTTTACTACAACCTCCATCCATAATAACCAAATCATGTTTGTCATCAGATAATACAACACAATCATTCGACATTATGATCATAACTGGACCATTCCATTTTTATTCATTTTTTACGGTGGCATAACCTCACTTCTGATCTTAAACCACCATAAAGGTCTCCTCTGACTCTAAACCCAGGATAGAGGGGCTGAGTGAATGTGGTCTGGACTCTGTGGAGGAGGGTCATTGTGTCAGAGATGCTGTAGAAGGACAGAGTTCCTGCCCTGTGGTCCACATACACTCCTATTCTGGAGGAACTGGGGACTATGGGGAGTTGAGTCACTTTATTATTGTGTTCGAATGAGTAATTAGAGGGAGAACAGTATAAACTCCAGGACTGATTATTATTTCCAAACAAACACTCATGACCCCGTCCTTTCCTGCTGATGTCTTTATATGACACTGATATATAAACCCCATAACGCCCACTCCACTCAGTCTCCCAGTAACAGCGTTCAGACACACTCTCTCTACACAACACCTGATAACACCATTCATCAAATCTCTCTGGAAGATCAGGATATGACTGGACTGTGTTACTCCATGTCACCACTCTGTTCTCCTCAGACAGACAGAGGTGTTTATGTGCTGTGTTGGGATCAAGTGTCAGATCACAGGAATCTGGTGGAGTTGAGGAATAAAAATGAATGATAAATGAACATCAAGACGTTTTAAAAATGAAAACTTAAATCACTGAAATCAATTAAATACATTAACAGAGACATGAATGAAACAAAACATTCACTTTATATTACACATATATTTCATTTTATCAAATTCAAATTTTGAAACTTTTTTCCAATCTCATTTCTCATAATCCTTTTTAAATGTTCATTTGATTCCCTCTCAGGATCATGATACCACCAAACTGTTCCCTCTCTCTCTCTCTCTCTCTCTCCCTCTCTCTCTTTCTGTTTCTTACCGTCTCTGTTTCTTGCTCTTTCTCTGTGAATCTACTCCTCCTAGTTAATTTAATGAAATGAATTATGGGCTTTATTGTCATAGGTTGTGAAAATATCACTTAAGTAAATGTGAAATACTGGAACACATACAACACATCAGAGTGAATCTGTGGGAGGGATCAAAGGGGGCGGGGCTTATCTGCTGTTGTCTTATTGTGACTGTGGAATGTTTGAAAACTGTCAGCAGTCTAACAGTCATAACTGTCAACTTCACTAATCAACTGTAACACTGTTAGTGTCAAATGTTAATTCATTTTCTATAAAAGAAATTCATTCACTTTAATACACTTTCCTGTCCTCATGTTTCTGTCGTTTTCTTATCATCTCCACTTCTTAATGTCTTTCTTGCACTTGTACTGGTAACTTATGATTCTTTTCTCTATCTCTCTCTCTCTCTCTCTCTCTCTCTCTCTCTCTCTCTCTTAATTCAATTCAACAAGCTTTAGTCTGTGTTACTCACATTGTAAGAACTCATCTCTGGTTTTGGGTTTAGGGAGAGGAATGATGTCAGTGTTTGTCACTATAAAAACAAAAGGATTCATTAGACTCATTATTAAAGTGTTCACAATAGAAAGAGAAACAGAGAAATAGAACAGAAGTTATTTCAACTTAAAAGTTTCAAATTCAAGGTTTCAGTAATAGTATCTAAATCTAAACCTTTACTAGAAAGTCTTCCAAACTCCTCCTCACAGAAATCCTCCAGTCGATCTTTCAGCTGAGAGACAGATTTTCCTACATCCTCAAAAGAGAGGTGTGGACTGACAGTGATGCTGGGTAAGACTTCAGATCCAGGAGGGGAGCAGAGAGATGAGAAACTCTACACACACACACACACACACACACACACACACACACACACACACACATACATAAGTACAGCCTTGATGGATGGAAACAAAACTTTATACACATTTTACTGAAGAGAAGTCAAGCTCTGTTATATTGGTGATCACTTTGTCCTCCACTGTTACCTGGAGGAAATGGATGTGATCCTCTGTGTGTGAAAGCTGCTCCAGCTCAGTGTCTCGCCTCCTCAGATCAACAATCTCCTGCTCCAGTCGCTCCAGGACTCCTTCAGCCTGACTCAGTTCAGTCTTCGCCTGACCTCTGATCAGCTCTATAACCTCACGACACCTTCTCTCAATGGAGCGGATCAGCTCAGTAAAGATTCTCACACTGCCCTCCACTGCTGCCTGTGCAGAGCGCTGTTAGGAGACAAACACACACACACACACACACACACACTGTTAGGATATGGTAGTAATGGAGCACGGAAAGGCACTGACATACTCACGAGACGCTGGAGGGTGCCGCCTGCCTGAGTTTTGCTGTCTCTTTAAAGAGGGACTGGACGAGCTCTCGCGAGAAAGGAGCTCAAAAACTCTTTAACTGGTTTGCCGCGAACTCGGACGGCCATCATATTTGGGTTCACTGCGTGTTCCTACTCCTGGAGATATCCTCTCTGTCTGGATGATTTTTTGGTTTTGTTTTGGTTGAAGTCTTTGCGGTGTTTCACTCACTTGTTGGATTGCCATCACCACAACTGAACTGCTAAGGAACAGCTTGTGCTCGCCGAGCGACGAACAGACCTCACGGCGCCTCGGAACAGCTTCGTGGAGACACCACCCGCCTTCCCCAGGGTTGGCCGTGTAGCCCCCCACCCATCTCCTTAGCTAAACATATACACATGTACAGGTACACTCCCAAGCTATACACAGCACGAAGAGAGGTATTAGGTTAGGGGACCGGTCTTAACTAGACTACTGTCTCTGTGTCCCTAGACTGCGAGTGCTGATTTGTTCAGGATGGGTGCTAGTTAGATGCCCGGCATTCTTTGCCCCTAACACACACACACACACACACACACACACACACACACAGAAGAGGGGCGTCCATTACAATCACACACTTCGTTCAGCTCTTACTCAGCCAGTCTGTTCCCTACACTGTGACTCAGTGGGATTGGACAGAAGCCCAACACTGGACTCCTCACTGACTGACTGGAGGAGAGCCCTGACTGGAGCCCTCAAATGACTCCTCCAGCAGCCAGCTCTTGTCTTCTCCTCTGTTCAACACTCACCCTCAGAGACTCCACAGCCTGTCTCAGCTCCTTCACCTCCTTCTCTCTCTCCTGGATTCTCTGCTGGGTTTTCCTCTGACTTTCTCCCAACTGTTTCTGTTACACAAATAATACACATCACACTTGGTCCAGTTTCTGTATCCAACAAATCTCATTATGATAAAAAAAAAAGTAATTTTCTCTCGATTGTTCAATTTTGAGCATGTTTGCACTCACATATATTTAACTGTTTTTGTACTTTTGTTGAGGTTTAAGATGCAATTTATCCCTCTGATTATAAATTTATGAATTTTTGTAGACAATCATCAATACAAAAGATTTGGTATTTACCCCACAAGAGTCCTGCCTTTTCTTTTTGTTTTAAATAAAATGTATATAATGCTGTAATAAAATGAAAATAAACCAATGTTCTCTACAGATTCCATCAGTTACAACAACAAAATTATTCTTTGACAAAATACAATAATAGAAAAAAATACTTGTCAATTTAAGCTACCGTTTTTCCAGCAGAGAAAAAAATAGCTGTAATATCTCTGATGTAATCTCTTAACGGTTGTGAAGAGTTGTGTTACTCAAGTAAGATTCCTCAGTAGTTGTAAATATAATTTGCTGTTTTCTTTTTAGCGATGTATCTGGGCGTGTGTATCAGTTAGAAATGTACTTGACACGTCCTTTTCCCTTCTCCCAAATCACGCCAATATTACTCAACTGGCCATTTTGCTAGTGCAAAGGGAGCAGGGAGTGGTTTGGATCGAAGTTTTATTACAGGACGTTGTGTAATCTTGCCCCCTTGTGGTCGGCCAGTTCTACTACATTGAATATGAGTAAATAAAAAAGCGTTAGACTGCAATGATTAATTTAAATGCAATTTTAAAACGAAGACACCTTAGAAACTGTGAGTGCTGCAATGTCAGTAATCAATGAATTGGTCCGTGACAGCAACATTTTCTCTAAGCATTCTCATATGGTTCGAGAAAACCTTCTTTGTCTTAATTAGAGAGGTGGCCTATGCTGCCATTGAGATTAAAATTGCATTACATAATTAGCCAAGTAAAAAACATCAGATTCAGCTTATCAGACATTTTACATGACTGTATTTTTTCTGTTCATATTTTTAGAGTCTGGTCCCACATTAAAGTATTATACAATGTCCTCTGCACCTTGTGTTCAAATGTTGGGATCTGTGCTCAGTCTAAATTCGGCGGAATTACATTCATTTTTCTGGAATTCAGGTCATCCTCTTGTTACTTAAACTCAATTGTTTTTCCTTACAGAATATTTTTTTTCAGTTAAGAGGAAAATTCAAGCTCATTTGGAAAACTGGTCCAGGTTCTCAGCTCATTCAGAATTTGACCCCAACTTTGGACTTAATGCTGATGTCACAGGATTTATTGACGGGTAACAACCCAGGACCTGACGAACAACAGTGACACAGAAAACCTCTCCCACAAGATCTTAATACTGAGACACCATGGGAACAAAACAGTAAAGCTGCTTCTACTGAAAAAAACAGCTCCACACCCACTGACTCCAGATCAGTGTGACAGTAGAGATGGAAGCAGTCAATGTTCACACTCAGTAAACAGCTTTTGTTTTCCTGAATCCAAATGACAGTTATCAGTAGTCAGTACACATTTACACACATTCTTATTGAGCTGTAAGAGAAGTCCCTGTACATACCTGTCTTTCAGTCCTCTCTGCTGCCACTGATACTGTTTTATGGTCTCTGTGTTCATCCACCAGACACAGATAACACATGAACTGTTGGTCAGTTTGACACCAAAGTTCTATCAGTTTGTTGTGATGAGGGCAAATCTGGTCTTGTAGTTTTCCAGTGGCATCAATCACATTGTGTCTCTTCCCATTGAACAGTTTTTCATGTTGTTCAAAGTGAGTTTGACAGTAGGAATCCAGACACACCAGACAGGACTTGATGGCTTTGAGTTTTGTCCCAGTACAAACACCACACTCCACATCTCCAGGTCCAGCATAACAGTGAGCAGGAGGAGCAGTAGGTTGGGGTCTCGTCTTCTTCACTTTCTCCACCATTTCAGCCAATATGGCGTTTTTACCCAGAACTGGTCTGGGAACGAAGGTCTGTCTGCACTGGGGGCAGCTGTAGACTCCCTTCTGATCATCCTGATCCCAGTAGCCTTTAATACAGCCCATACAGTAACTGTGTCCACAGGGAATAGCCACAGGATCCTTAAGGAGATCCAGACAGACTGGACACATGAACTGGTCCTGATCCACTGAAATGCTGGCCTCTGCCATTTTACTGATCACACACTCAGAAATATGAACAATCGATTAAACACACACTGATCAGGAAGCTCAGAACAGTTTCATGTCTTTGTAAGTGAAAGTAGGAGTGACCTCTGGTTCTGTGTGAGTATAAGTTTGTCTTAAAGTGGCAGATCACTCATTATTCAACAGAGTTAAATTAAACAATTTACTTAACAAAACAAACAAACAAAAACAGAAAAAGGCAGATAAGGCTTAAAGCCAAAGGAAAGAAAATAACAAAGTAAAAACAGACACTAACTATTAATGAACAATATCTACCTGCATAAAAAATTAAAATAAAATATACAAACTAAAGCTCCCAAACTGAACAAAAACAGGAGAAAAACAAACATAATGACAATGGACCCTCCCCGTTGTTGGTGATATGTTGGCCATGACAAAATTATTTACAGAAATGATAAGAGGTTTGTGTGTGATTCCACAGTCAGTGATCAGTGAGAAGTGTAAGTGATGACTGGTGAAATGTAGTGTAGTCTGACCAGCAGGGCTGTTCACAGACAGACTGAACTTCCACAGGATCCAGAAACCTCTTAATTACAAAGCACCACCTTTCACCTTTCTATCACAGAAAGAGATCAAATGTGTGTGTGTGTGTGAGTGAGAGAGAGAGAAAGAGAGAGACAGAGAGAGAGTGATTGTTGGAAAGAGAGACAGAGAGAGAGAGAGATTGTAACAGAGATGTTGATGTAAGTTTATCTCTGATGTGTGTGTAGGATTGAGTGGTGTAGAGGAATCCCTGTAAGAAAGTTTGTGTTTCATTGAATGTGTCTGTTTCAGAGTCAGTGTGTAAATGTGTTTATGACACATTGTGTATGACTGAGAATATATGAGAAACAGAGAGAGAGAAAGAGACAGAGAGAGAGAGAGAGAGAGAGAGAGAGAGAGAGAGAGAGAGAGAGAGAGAGAGAGAGAGAGAGATTGTGACAGAGATGTTGATGTGAGTTTATCTCTGATGTGTGTGTAGGATTGAGTGGTGTAGAGGAATCCCTGTAAGAAAGTTTGTGTTTCATTGAATGTGTCTGTTTCAGAGTCAGTGTGTAAATGTGTTTATAACACATTGTGTTTGGTCTCAGAAAAATCTTAAGGAAGAACTCAGAAAATGACAGCCATCTTGGTGGCACGTTACCATAGCAATTGACTGTGGAGTCCACATCAACTGCTACAACTTTAGTTACAAGGTAGCCAACATCTGCTGAACATGGCACCATTTCAGCTCCCACTGAGCCACCAGTTTGTACTGGGTAAAGAATCTGTGGTGCATTGTGGATGTATGAGAAACAGAGAGAGAGAAAGAGAGAGAGAGAGAGAGAGAGAGAGAGAGAACAATGCACTGCTTTCTTATTGATATTCTCAATGATTTAATGAATTCAAGAACATATGAACGAAGAGGATGAAAGATGAATTTTCAGCGTCAAGAATCAAAACTCAAATTCCAAGTGAACAAAAACTTACACAATGACAGTCCTCCTGTACAAAATTCTCCCTCTCTGATTCACACACAAACTCTCAACAATGGGGGCACATTGAACTTCACAAAATGAAGGAAAAAAAACAACAAACACATTAAGAGAAACTTCCCACAGTCAGAGGATGATCATTAGAGTAATTTCAGCTACAATCACAGCACTCCTTTACTACAACCTCCATCCATAATAACCTAATCATGTCTGTCATCTGACAATACAACACAGTCATTTGATCATAACTGAACCATTCTATTTTATTCATTTTGGATGGTGGAATAACTTCACTGTTGACACAAAACAGACATTAAACCCAGGATAGAGGGGCTGAGTGAATGTGGTCTGGACTCTGTGGAGGAGGGTCATTGTGTCAGAGACACTGTAGAAGGACAGAGTTCCTGCCCTGTGGTCCACATACACTCCTATTCTGGAGGAACTGGGAACTATGGGGAGTTTAGTCACTTTATTATTGTGTATGAATGAGTAATTAGAGGGAGAACAGAACAAACTCCAGGACTGATCATTACGTCCAAACCCACACTCATAACCCCGTCCTTTCCTCCTGATGTCTTTATATGACACTGATATATAAACTCCACTATCCCCACTCCACTCAGTCTCCCAGTAACAGCGTGCAGACACACTCTCTCTACACAACACCTGATACCACTCATCAAATCTCTCTGGATGATCAAGATATAACTGGACTGTGTTACTGCATGTCGCCACTCTGTTCCCCTCAGACAGACAGAGGTATTTATTTACTGTGTTGGGATCCAGTGTGAGATCACAGGAATCTGGTGGAGTTGAGGAATAAAAATCACAAATGAACATCAAGACATTTTAAAAATGAAAACTTAAATCACTGAAATCAATTAAAAACATTAACAGAGACATGAATGAAATGTAATATTCACTTTATGTTAAGCCTATGTTTCATTATATTAAATTCAAATTGTGAAACCAGACACTTTTTAATTGAATCTCAACTTTTTGTCACATAGATAATCTTTCTCATATTAATTTTTAAATGTAAATTTGATTCCTTCTCAGGATCATGATAACCACCAAACAGTCCCCCCCCTCTCTCTCTCTTTCTGTTTCTTAGTGTCTCTCCTAGTTAATTGAACTAAACTAACTTGAGAGCTTTATTGTCATAAGTTATTTGAGGGCGGGGGTTATCTGCTGTTGTCTTATTGTGATCATTTTATGACAATAAATGTTAACAGTGAATTAATGAGGGAAACACAGTAGAGACAGAAACAGAACAAGTAACATGGAACAACAGTAACAATGTCATGTGAGAGAACCAATAATAACAATAATAAATAAATAAATAAATAAAAAGTTATTTATTTTAGCTATGTTGCGATCATTGAGCTATGAGTGATTGTATGTGTGCATGCCAGTGTCTGTGTATGTGTGTTAGGGATGGTAAGATTCACCGATTCGCATAAGTACACCGGTATAAAAGTTCACGATGCCATTGCCCAGATTAAAAAGTGAGCACCGGATAAAATTTGGGATGAACTCAGGATGCATCGTTTCTAACATCTTTACATGGGTAAAATCTGATTTATTTATGTATAATTATTAGTGGAGGCCCTATGCCTTTATTATTTAGAAATGTGATCAATAATTTGTGACCAAGAATTTTTTATTTAGATCGATTCCTCTTCTCTAAACTGTTTCTGAAGCACACACACACACACACACACACACACACACACTCTCATCTCCACTGCTGTCAGTGGCCAGTTCTCCTCAAGTCTCTCAGCCAAGTCTCACACCAGTTGGAGTTTCCTTAAGAAGAACCAGAGAACTATAATCAAACTATCTGGACCATATTGAATTGTATAGAATCATATTCTTTTGCATCGTATCGTGTTGAAGTGCACTGTGCTGAATCAAATCCTGTTGAATTGCACTGTATCACGATAGAGATTAATCATATTGTATCACATTAGTCGTTGGTTCATATGTATCTCTAATGTATTGGATCGTTGGCAATGCATCGAGATGTGTATCGCATCGGCCTCAGTGATGGAGATGCACATCCCTAGTGTGTGTGTGTGTGTGCGTGCGCGCATGTGTGTGTTACTCACATTGTAAGAACTGCTCTCTGGTTTTGGGTTCAGGGAGAGGAATGGTCTCAATGTTTGTCACTAGAGAAACAAAAGGATTCATCAGACTCATTATTAAAGTGTTCAAAATAGAAAAAGAAAAAGAGAACAGAAATGATTTGAAACTAAACATTCCTTACAACATATTTGTAATAATATCTTAATCCCCTACTTTTACAGGAAAGTCTTCCAAACTCCTCCTTCCAGAAATCCTCCAGTCGCTCTTTCAGCTGAGAGACAGATTTTCCTACATCCTCAAAAGAGAGGTGTGGACTGACAGTGATGCTGGGTAAATCTTCAGATCCAGTAGGGGCACAGAGAGATGAGAAACTCTACACACACCCACACACACACGCACACACACACATACACAGATACAGTACAGCTTTGATGGATGGAAACAAAACTTTATACCCATTTTACTAAGGAAAAGTCAAGTCCTGTGATATTGGAGATCACTTTGTCCTCCACTGTTACCTTGAGGAAATGGATGTGATCCTCTGTGTGTGTAAGCTGCTCCAGCTCAGTGTCTCGCCTCCTCAGATCAGAAATGTCCTGCTCCAGTCGCTCCAGGACTCCTTCAGCCCGACTCAATTCACTCTTCTCCTGATCTCTGATCAGCTCTGTCACCTCACGGCACCTTCTCTCAATGGAGCGGATCAGCTCAGTAAAGATCCTCTCACTGTCCTCCACTGCTGCCTGTGCAGAGCGCTGTTAGGGGACACACACCCAGACACACACACACACACACACACACACACACACAGAAGAGGGGGGCCCAATACAATCACACACTTCACTCAGCTCTTACTCAGCCAGTCTGTTCCCTACACTGTGACTCAGTAGGATTGGACAGTAGCCCAACACTGGACTCCTCACTGACTGACTGGAGGAGAGCCCTGACTGAGCCCTCAAATGACTCCTCCAGCAGCCAGCTCTTGTCTTCTCCTCTGTTCAACACTCACCCTCAGAGACTCCACAGCCTGTCTCAGCTCCTGCACCTCCTTCTCTCTCTCCTGGATTCTCTTCTGAGTTTTCCTCTTACTTTCTCCCAACTGCTTCTATTACACAAATAAAACACATCATCACACTTGTTCCACTTACAAACAGTCAGTTTCTGTATCCAATCAATCTCAGCGTGATAAAAATTCACTATTTTGACTGTTTAATTTTGAGCTTGTTTGCCCTCATATATTTTACTGTTTTTGCTCTCTGGTTGTGGCGTAATGATTATGAATTTACATCTGTAATTTTAAAATGAAAATGTGGAGTATTTAATGAGTAGCCTGTAGGAATAAATTATTCCAGTCATAACAGTATCAGTTGGGACAATCATCATGTAACTGAATTCAAAGAGAATGTGTAATTAAATACAAAGGAATAGGTATTTAACTCCACAAATGCTCTGCCTTTTTTCTTTTAGTTTTAAATATAATCAACTGCCTGTCATAAAATGCAATTACAATGTTCCCTACACTGTATATATACCATAAGATTACATCGGTTACAACAACAATATCATTCTTTGAAAGAATATGAATACAGATAAAACTTAAGCTATTGAGAAAATTTTCTATTAATAGTCGTGATATCACTGTGATAATCGGTTAACTTTTGCAAAGAACTGTTCTACTTGAATAAGATTTCCTCAGTAGTTGAGTACATAGTGAGTATAATTTGCTAACCGTTTTCATTTTGTCGATGTACCTGGCATCGATTTAAAATCTACACGACACTTTGTTCTCCCTTCTCCCAAAACTCTGCAGTTTTACTCGCCATTTTGACATGAGTTAAGGAATAAACGAAGCGTCAGCATAAAAGAGTGAAGGGAGCAGGCGCTGGTTTGGACAAAGTTTTATTACAGCACATTTCGTTACGGATAATCCTATTACAACAAACATGCGAATAGTGTAAATGGAAAAACGTTCGGCAACTATGATTGATTTACATTCAATTTTAAAACAGCGAAGCCTGAGGAACATGTAAGTACAACAACGCCGATGTTTTGTTTTTTTTCAAACAAGCAAAGCTGCTCCAACCGAAAAAATAAAACAAAAAACAGCCCCACACCCACTGACTAAACCACAGTGTGACAGCAGAGCTGTGTCACGGTTGGTGTGACTTCATGACAAAATAAACAGCTTTTGTTTTCCTAAATCAAGATGATAGTTATCAGTGGTCAGTGCACATTTACACACATTCTCATTGAGCTGTAAGAGAAGTCCCTGTACATACCTGTCTTTCAGTCCTCTCTGCTGCCACTGATACTGTTTTATGGTCTCTGTGTTCATCCACCATACACAGATAACACATGAACTGTTGGTCTGTTCGACACCAAAGCTTAATCAGTTCATTATGATGAGGGCAAATTTGGTCTTGTAGTTTTCCAGTAGCATCAATCACATTGTGTCTTTTTCCTTTGAACAGTTTTTCATGTTGTTCAAAGTGAGTTTGACAGTAGGAATCCAGACACACCAGACAGGACTTGATGGCTTTGAGTTTTGTCCCAGTACAAACACCACACTCCACATCTCCAGGTCCAGCATAACAGTGAGCAGGAGGAGCAGCATCTTGGAGTCTCATCTTCTTCAGTTTCTCCACCACTTCAGCCAGCATAGTGTTTTTATATAGAACTGGTCTTGGACTGAAGGTCTGTCTGCACTGGGGGCAGCTGTAGACTCCCCTCTGATCATCCTGATCCCAGCAGCCCTTAATACAGCCCATACAGTAACTGTGTCCACAGGGAATAGTCACAGGATCCTTAAGGAGATCCAGACAGACTGGACACATGAACTGGTCCTGACCTACTGAAATACTGGCCTCTGCCATTTTACTGATCACACACTCAGAAATATGAACAGGAAACTCAGGAAGCTCAGATCAGTGTCCTTTCTCTGTAAGTGAAAGTAAGAATGACTTCCTGGTTCTGTGTGAGTGTAAGTTTGTCTTAAAGTGGCAGTTCACCGATAATAAACAGAGAGGTATGGTTTGTGTATGTGGGTGAGGGAGAGTGACAGAGAGAGAGAGTGAGAGAGACAGAGAGAGAGAGTGTGTGTGAGAGAGAGTGTGTGTGTGTGAGAGAGAGAGAGAGAGAGAGAGAGAGAGAGAGAGAGAAAGAGAGAGAGATTTTAACAATGACCTTTATTAAATCAAAAGAGAAAATGACATGCACTTAATTTCTTAATAAGTCATCTCACCAAATGAATGAATCACCACACACACCTTCAACACCATATACTGGCAAAGAACAACTACAACGCCAACAACTGTGTAGCGCCATTGTTGCACAAAGCTTTCCAAGTCTTTCATTGTAAAAACTGAATTCAACAGTAATTCTAGTCTATACCACTGCCCTGAACAATGGTATGAGTCCCTGACCGCCTCTATTTTCCAGTCCATTTGAATGTTCTAAGTTTTGCCCAACAAACAAATTAAGCAGTTGCCATTTCATTATCTATCTTTGCTTGTACCCTAACCTGGAAATTAAAGTATGTGAAGTAAAATTCTATCCCAGATTGGGAAACACCTAACTCAACAAATCAAAAAGGATTTTTAGCCTTAAACATTCCACCAAACAATGACAGACCATTTCCTTGAGTCCACAAAACACACACTCATCACTGACGTTTGAGTTGAAACATAAAAAAATGGCACGGTGGCACAGCGGGCAGTGCTGTCGCCTCATAGCAAGAAGGTTCTGGGTTTGGTTCCCCGGCTAGGGTCCGTTTTGTGGTTTGCATGTTCTCCCTGTGTCTGTGTGGGTTTCCTCCCACAGTCCAAAGACATGTAGATTAGGCGAATTGGAGACACTAAATTGCCCCTAGGTATGTCTGTGTGTCCTGCGATGGACTGGTGTCCTGTCCAGGGTGTTTCCCCGCCTTTCGCCCTATGAATGCTGGGTTAGGCTCCAGCGTCCTCTGCAACGCTAATTAGGATAAGTGGCTTAGATCATGAGTGATGAGGGATCTCCAATCCATTTTGTCAAGTGTTTTGTATAGAGCCCCCCAAAACTGACTGTTTTTCTTTACTCAACCCAAGTTTCTCTGTCCATACAGTGTCAGCACTCCCATTCAGTGCTGATTTATTCAGTATTTTAATACAGTATTTTTTTAGCATTTTTTCCCTTTCACAGTGTGTACATTTAAGTTTTGTAATCCGTTCAAGTCCAATAGCGGACCTGACATGCCCTTCAAATATGGGGACCCCCTTTGTTGGGTACAATCTTTCCCAGTCCATAGTCCTTAAACAGGGACCACTCCTCTTCCATCAGTCTTCTTTCCACAGCTGACTCACTGTGCTTATGTGGCAGGTGGACCTCTGATGTGACGGGTGGACCTCTGCCCTAACTGTCATCTGGATTCAGTAAAACAAAAGCTGTTTATTTTGTCATAAATTTAGTAAGACTAATATCAATCTTTTAATTCTCTGACTGAATGAGTGAGAATAATTTTGAACTCTGAACAGCTAACACCAAACATAAAGACATAAAAAACACCAAGTGACACAGGTCTTCAATACCATCACACTGATCTGGAGTCAGTGAGTGTGGGGCTGGTTTTTTGTTTCTGTTTGGCCCTGTGGTGTCTCCATAAAGGGGTCTTGTGGGAGAAGTTTTCCATGTCACTGTTGTTCATCAGGTCCTGGGTTGTTACCTGTCAATAAATCCTGTGACATCTGTATTAAGTTCAGGGTTGGAATCCAATTATGCAGACGGAGGGTTGCCAGTCTGATTGACAGGTCCCCAGTCCTTGCCCTCCTTCCTTTAGTAAGACTAATATCAATCTTTTAATTTTCTCACTGAATGTGTGAGAATAAGTTTGAGGTGCTTTAAAAAGTGCATCATCGTGAACCATCTCCATATCAATATCCTGTGTGGTTGTGCTGTCCTTCCTGGACCACAGACACAAGAGGACATATTCACTAAAAGTCCACAGATAGACACAACCCTTTACACTACAACTATTCTATTCTACACATTTATCTGTTCGAAATTCCGTCACGCTTTCCCTTTATTTCACTTCCTCCTGACCTTGTCTCTATTTGTTCTTCTTTATGCAGATGGTGCTTGAAAAAGTGCCGCATCATCATGGACCATCTCCATATCAATACCCTCTCCTGCCAACACTGACTCTGGAACTGCAGTACCTGTCACACCACACCCCACCTCTTCACTACACTCGTTATCAGGTTGGGTTTTTTTTTTTTTTTTGCTGCCATTTTCTGAATCCACCTGCTCTACATCTCTAACATTTCCCCAGGACCATCCTCTGTTAAATCAACTTCAGTTACACCGCTCACCTCCCCAAACTATTCCTGTGTGTTATTTTCAGAGGCAACACTATTCCCAGTGTACGAAGGCCTTGTGCTTTCCCCCGCTGCACTCCTCCCTGCTGCTACAACCCTCCCCGCGGGTTCAGAAGTTGAATCCCTCAAGATGTCTTTATCTGCCCTCTCAGGGCACGAACGTCTAGTGCAGGGCTGGGCAAATCCGGTCCTGGAGGGCCAGTGGCCTGCCGGGTTTTTGTTTTCACCTCTTAGTTATCTGTTGATTTCCACCTTGCAAACAGGTGTGCACGCTCTTCAGCCAATCACAGATTGTATTTAGTTAGCTGACAAGAAAAACAGCAGGACCATGGCCCTCCAGGGCCATGTTTAAAACTTTGTTTAAAACTTTTTATTGGTTTATTAAACAGTAAATTAAATTTAGTATTTGAATAAAGTTGTTTCTCCTTGCATGAACTCTCTTGCAGCTCTTTCTTCCATTACAGCAATTTGAAATAAACTTACTCTGATACTTGAAAACCACATCTCTGCTCTTGCTTTACAATAAAGGACCTGCGCAATACTTACTGTATCAAAGGATTAGGTATAAAACTATTTCTTTGGGCGAAATTCCCAGTGGCGTTGTAGGTACATACGTTGTCCCAGGGGGTGCCCTTTTCCCTACCCATCGACCCTGGCCTCCTCCTCCCCGGTCACAAACAGTAGCATACAAAAAAGAGGCTTTCAGAAAAAGCATCAACGTAACTGACAGACAACTTAACCACTTGAATTATTGTAAGATTAAATAAGATTGAACACTTGTGTATATTTTCTGGTATAAAGTACGCCGTACCCTCTCGACACTACATTTCAGACACCGCTCTACCGAAGCTTTACAAGAAGGTGCACTTTGTTATTTTGTAAAATAAAAAAACGTAATTATATATAAAAAATAATAAAATTAAGGAACAGCTTGGCTGCATGCGATTTTTTTCTTAATGCATTTGCTATTCAGTTGTCAAGCATATACATTGAATTGGTTTTAATAAATTTAATGTACTTGTAATGTGCACTGTGCAACTGTATTACCTAGGAAAATACAAGTATCGGATCGGGACTTGGTATCGGCAGATACTCAGTATCAAATGACTCGGATCGGGATCGGGGGCAAAAAACTTGATCGGGACATCCCAACCTAAATGGCACTATTCATTCTTGATGCTCACAATATGCTGTCGAAACCGACAATTTCACTCAATGCCAAACCACATTCCTCCACGCCATGTCTACACGTAAGGTGTTCAAATCTTATTTTCTCTGTGCCTGCCATGCTGACCAGTAAACGCTGGCTGGCATTGTCCGACCACCGTGTCTACTCCCTACTCTTACTTTAATGACTTCACAACACAATTATAACTAAACTGAAACTTAAAACTAAATTTTAATTGATTATAAGTAGTAGAAAAAACCTTGAGAACTGAAAGAAAAAAACTCAGGCACACCACAGCACACTCTCACTCACACATGCTCCGCCCACTCACTCCCAGCATCCACTGTGAGAGAGAGAGAGAGAGAGAGAGAAACAGAGACAGAGAGAGATGTTGATATGAGAGACTTTATATTTGTTTATCTCTGATGTGACTTTAGGATTGAATGGTGAGGAGGGATCCCTGTAAGAAAGTTTGTATTGATGTGAGTGAGTGTGTGTCAGAGAGAATGAGTTTATACATGTTAATCATTGAGTGTGTCTGTTTTAGAGTCAGTGTGAAAATGTGTTTATGACACATTGTGTATGACTGCACATGTATGACAAAACAGAGAGAGAGAGACAGAGAGAGAGAGAGAAACCTAAACAAGAATCTCCGATCAGTTTGGTTTCTCAGAAAGTGGCATCATGGTTCTGTGTGAGAGAGAGTAAAGCAGACTAGTCTTAAAGTGTCACAAACACCTGAGTTTTATTCAGAGGTTTGTCAACGTGATAGAGGGAGAGGAAGAGATCCAAAGATAAAGAGAGAGAGAGGGGGTACACTGTTCTCAGACTGATATTATCAACAATGTAATGAATTCAAGAACACATGAACAAAGTGGATTACAAATGAAGCTTTTTCAGAGTCAAGAATCAAAACTCAAATTCTAGGAGAATAAAAACTTACGCAATGTATGTATGACAGTCTTCCTGTACAAAATTCTCCTTCTCTGATTCACACACAAACTCTCAACAATGGGTGCACACTGAGCTTCACAAAATGAAGGGGAAAAAAACAACAAACACATTCAGAGAAAATTACGTCCAAACCTACACTCATAACCCCGTCCTTTCCTCCTGATGTCTTTATATGACACTGATATAGAAACCCCTCTACCCCCACTCCACTCAGTCTCCCAGTAACAGCGTTCAGACACAATCTCTCTACACAACACCTGAGGCCAATAATCAAATCTCTCTGGATGATCGGATAGGCCTGTTCTGTGTCAGTCCATGTCACCACTCTGTTTCCCTCAGACAGACAGAGGTGTTTATGTGCTGTGTTGGGATCCAGTGTGAGATCACAGGAATCTGGTGGAGTTGAGGAATAAAAATCACAAATGAACATCAAGACATTTTAAAAATGAAAACTTAAATGACTGAAATCAGTAAAAAACATTAACAGAGACATAAATGAAATGTAATATTCACTTTATGTGAAACCTGTGTTGCATTACATTGAATTAAAATATTTAAACCAGAATTTTTTTTCAAATCTCAGCTGTTTGTCATATAGATAATCTTTCTCATTTTCCTTTTTTAAAGGTAAATTTGATTCCTTCTCAGGATCATGATAACCACCAAACAGTTCCCTCTCTCTTTCTGTTTCCTACTGCCTGTGACACTTAGCCTAGACTCCCCCCCCCCCACACACACGGAAAAAAAAAGCATCATTCTACACTAACTGCAATTTTTAATCAGACTTTTGGAACAACACATATAAAAAATGATAATATTTAAAATTGTACACAAAATAAGACTCATAAATATCAAAAAGAAGTAACACAGATAAATATCCATTTGTGTTGATTTGACACTCCAGCATCAATACATTACCCATCCCCCAACACTGAAAACCAAGAGTCAAGACTAAACCAATTCACGTTGGTGGCGTGTATACCGGCGGCGCTGAAATGAGTTTCAAAGTGGGGGAGTAAGAACATGAGGTAAACCCAGACATTTAGGGGGGGTCCGGGGGCATAATCCCCTGGGGCAAATTTTCTTAATTCTAGCAGCTGAATGCACCATTTTCCTGTAGTTTGAGACAGAAAGTGAAAACCTAAAGGCAGTGTCATTACCAGGACGTCATAGCGTATGCGACATTGCAACTTCACCACTTCTAATTTGACGCAATCAAAACTGTCAAAACACAGACACCAGAGCTGGAGAGCTGGAGCTTTGAAGGCACCAGCAGGATAGGAACGTATTTTCAGCGTCTAGGGTAGCCTACTTTAGATGGAATCACAAAGAAATTGTGCTTTACAACCAAGTAATCTCTGTTGGTCATTCCAATATCATCAAAATACATTGCACGCAGCCAGTGTACGCTTCGCCCTCCTTCTTGAACATTATCACGTTACATACATTGCGGTCTAGACATAAGATTGCTTGGTGGTCATCATAACCAGGAGTGAAACATTAATCCTAAAATAATGTACATTGGGCTTGCCATGAGCTCCATCGTTTACCAGCAAGAATGTGTTTCTGCTCGTTCAGTTTTTATAGATCAGCTAAAGAAAGGCGTTGTGACACCACTCCCGTCGCCCCAGGTGCAGACTGGTTTTATATTATTCTTGATGACTTCGCACAAACCCGAAAAAAATGCAGCAATATGTTTGTGAAACTATATATTCACACTATTATGAATGAATTGTGATTTATTTGGTAGCATTTCGTAGAGTGACTGATTTTAGTGATTGCATTAGCACTGTACAAAGTTGGAGGTGCACTATTTGATAGACTCCCCCGCTCCCCCTACCACGGGCTTCCAGTGGGGAGACTTGAGGTCAACCTACCCCCACCCACCTCCCCATCTTGTACTTCTGAGTGGGAGACCTTCCCGGGCAGTATCCTACTTACCTCAGAAAACTACAATCAGGGCGCCCACTCCGACGAGGCTAATTGACCCACACAGTGACATATCATTGACGTGATGTGCAAATGAGCGGTAGAAAACTGATCGCGCAAATGTCACCATTCCGAATTTGTTTGTGCGGGCGCCGGGTGCCGCCCCCTGCAAGATGCCACTCTGGGCGGCTGCACATGCCTAAATCCTCCCCTGCCTAGACTGATTACAGCTACTAATACGGTCTCATTTTAATGCATTTCCCAACACAATCAAGATAGCAAAATGTGGATCCTACGTCCGTGTTTATGCATCTCTTCTCACATGACGTCTTTCCAGCCAATCATGCTTGTTGTGATGATGAACGTGACTCACGAGCATGGTTGCTACTGGATTTTCAACTGGAATTTCAACTAGGGTGTCGTTAACTTAACCATTAATCAAATTCTCTTCACATTTTTGAAAATTTTAGGTATTTTATATTGAATGCAGTAACTTACGGGTATTCTATTTACCCAGTGCATCGATATAATTATCGTGTTATAGTTATCGTCATAATATTACAAGCTGTGAGTTTGCACCAATATGGCTAGATTTGTAGGCGGTGTCAAAAAGTTATTCGTCTCAATAAATACACATTTACGCCTATTTGTTCTCTTGGTTATGACTCGCGTACGATCATTTCCCCCAAAATTCGATAGATAATTTTAAGCCTGTGGTACCATACTTTAACATTTCCCATCTGGCAACGCTGGAGAGGTGGGAGTGACAAAAAAAGTTTGACCAAGATGGCTAAATGCTACATGTTGCATGAAAACATGTATGTGATTAAAAGATGTATGGGCAACGATTTATGTCTACATCAACATCGGTTGTTGTTTACATGTTACGTGAACTTATTCGGGGTCAGAGTGGTAGAAAAAACTTTCTCAACAGCTCTGGTTGGGGCAAGTAGACCACTGTAGACCATCATTTCAGCACTCGAACTTTTGAACTAGGTGGCTTGCTTACTGTATTCGTGATCACGCCCCCAGTGCTAAATTTCACAGTGCAAAATTTGCAAGATGTTTCGGTGTGTGGAGACCTAGCATTATTGTGATTGTGTAATGTTTGGAAACTGTCAGCAGTAACAGTCATAACTGTCAACTTCACTCATCAACTCTCTCTCTCTCTCAATTCGATTCAATTCAATTTAATTCAACAAGCTTTAGTGGCATGTCTGTAATATATGTACTGTTGAGAAAAAAAGTAGATCATTTTACGCCAATAAATATTAATAGTGAATTAACAAGGAAACGCTAAAGCAGAACAGGAAACAGGGCAAGTGACAACAACAACAGTAACACTGTTATATGAGAAAACCAATAATATTAATAATAATAATAATAATGATAGCTAAGAAATCACTAACGCCATCTATGTTGTAATCATTCAGCTATAAGTGATTGCATGCATGGGTGTATTTGTGTGTGTGTGTGTGTGTGAGAGAGAGAGAAAGAGAGAGAGAGAGAGAGAGTCTCACATTTTAAGAACTGCTCTCTGGTTTTGGGTTCAGGGAGAGGAATGATGTCAGTGTTTGTCACTAGAAAAACAAAAGGATTCATTAGACTCATTATTAAAGTGTTCGGAACAGAGAGAGAAATAGAGTGGAAATATTTTAAAATTAAAGGTTTCAAATTCAACAGTAACAGTATCTAAATTTTCAACATTGACTGGAAAATCTTCCAAACTCCTCCTTACAGAAATCCTCCAGTTGCTCTTTCAGCTGAGAGACAGATTTTCCTACATCCTCAAAAGAGAGGTGTGGACTGACAGTGATGCTGGGTAAGTCTTCAGATCCAGGAGGGGAACAGAGAGATGAGAAACTCTACACACGTACACACGCACACACACACACACACACACACACACACACACACACACAGAAGGATACGTAAGTGCAGTCCTCAATAGTTGCGATGATAATCTGCTGTTGTAATGATAATCTGCTGTTTTCTTTTCGTCAATGCACTTGGAGATTTGTATCAGTTTCATATCTTCACAGCACTGTGTTCTCCCTTCTCTC
The DNA here is from genome assembly GCF_902362185.1 of Chanos chanos. NCBI lineage: Eukaryota > Metazoa > Chordata > Actinopteri > Gonorynchiformes > Chanidae > Chanos > Chanos chanos. Next base: position 45,936,862 of record NC_044500.1, read on the forward strand.
AGAACTCTCCAATTATACTCAACGTTTGGCCACGAAGCGTGAAGGAACAGATGAGGCATCCTCCAAAAGCAGAGAGGGGAGGGATAAAGGGGTGATTTACATCTCATTTTTATTACAACACTTTGCTTTGTGCTGCCCCCTCGTGGACGGCTAGTTTAATTACATTAAAAATGCAAGAAAATGGAAAAACGTTCGCCAATATTTATCAATTTTAATGCGATTTCAAAACAAACACACCTCAGGATCTTGTAAGTGCAATGACGTCGATTATTAATATATGTGGATATTTCGTGGCATTTGTAATTTAATAAGCTTCTCATATGGTTGATGAAAAACCTCTTTTCCCTAATTAGATAGGTGGTGTCTGTCACCATTAAAATATAATATGCATAATGTAACAAGACATGTAAATTAAATCATATTCAGTTTTTCAAAAATGTTCAAATAATTACTTTAGATCCAGATGACAGTTATCAGTGGTCAATGCACATTTACACACATTCTCATTGAGCTGTAAGAGAAGTCCCTGTACATACCTCGCAAAGTTCTATCAGTTTGTTGTGACGCTGGCAAATCTGGTCCTGTAGTCGTGTGGAGGCTTTGACCAGCGTGTGTTTCTGGAGGGCAGGAGATTCATAGTGAGGCTGGAGGTGAATCTGACAGTATGAAACCAGACATGTCAGACAGGACTTGACGGCTTTTTCTTTTTTACCAATACAAAAATCACACTCCACATCTCCAGTGTCACAGTGAGCAGCAGGAGGAGCAGCTTGGAGTCTCATCTTCTTCAGTTTCTCCACCACTGCAGCCAGCATAGAGTTTTTATGTAGAACTGGTCTTGGTGTGAAGGTGTCTCTGCACTGGGGGCAGCTGTAGACTCCCTTCTGATCATCCTGATCCCAGCAGCCCTTAATACAGCCCATACAGTAACTGTGTCCACAGGGAATAGTCACAGGATCCTTAAGGAGATCCAGACAGACTGGACACATGAACTGGTCCTGAAACTCTGAAATACTGGCCTCTGCCATTTTACTGATCACACACTCAGAACAAACGATTAAACACACACTGATCAGGAAGCTGAGATCAGTTTCATGTCTCTGAAAGTGAAAGTGACTTCCCGATTCTGTGTGAGTGTAAGGTTGTCTTAAAGTGGCAGATCACTCATAATAAATGGAGAGGTGTGGTGTGTGTGTGAGAGAGAGAGAGAGAAAGAGGGAGAGTCATTGTTTTGGGACTTTGCTGACCTCTGGTGGCCGTTTTTGGTCCTTTGTATTGGTATTTTTTGGGTTTTGTGATTACCCCACCCTCTTGTTAGCTACCTCACCTGTGTCTCATTTTCAGTGCTATGTGCCTTGATTGGATCACTGTCAGAATGTATTTAAACCCAGTTTCCTGTCTTGTTCTTTGCTTAGTCTTTGTGATGTTCTTGGTGTGTTTGACCCCAGCCAAGACCTGAGCCCTTGTGTTTTTGGATTCTCTGTTATCTTTTACCTTTCCCCTGGATTACTCTTTTGGATTGCCCATATTGGATTTACTTTCAACTTCTCCTTATTGGACTTTTGGACCTGAACTGTTAACGTTATTGTTTCTGTCCTTGGTTTTTGTGACCAACTGTTTTTCTTCTGTTTGGATTCTTGTGACTGTACCATCATTTCACTGCTACTGTACATTGTACCTTGGCATGTGACACATACATCTTTGAAACTTTTCCTGGAATTGCAGTCCTCTGAGCTTTTGGATTATTGTGACTTTTTAACCTGGAATAAACTAGTGTATAATTGAAACGGAGCTATTTCCGTATCTCCCCGGGGGGGGGGGGGGGGGGTTGGCAGTGGCCAATTGGGGACGTCTCCACACCACCCCCTGCAGCTGCCCTTATTGGGGTGTTGAGCCCCAGAACGTGTCCCTCCTCTGTGGCCACAACCAGTGACTTGACCTCTCATCCTCCTCTGCCAGTTCCCTGATGGCCCTCTGTAGGCTCATCCCAGTCATACCAGTCACACAGAGAAGTTGGATTGCTGATTTACCCATGAAACCCCTGCATCCAACTTCCACTGGGTGGATGACTGCAGTCCAGCCCGCTTCGCTGCACTGTGCTACCAGCTCCCAGAACTTGATCCGCTTGAACTCATGTGCTGCTGCTATCCCCTCCTCCTAAGGGATGGTGAGCTCAGTGATGAGGACCTTCTTGACAACCGTGGACCACATCAGGACATCTGGTCGTTTGAGTGATCTCAGCTGCTTGCCCAGATCACCTGACATTTCCTATGCCTTTCCAGGAGTAAGCAGAGACGTTGTCTTTCCTGCTGCTGGCTTCTGTCGGTTCTCTCCCGGCTTGAGAAAGGGAACGAGCGGTCGATGGAGACCTGAGCAGTTGTTTGTCCCCACCCTGCGCTTCTCCAACAGCTCAGCACCGGGTGGTGCCTCCACCTGAAGCGGCCCTCCGCCAGCGTAACCCTGAACCCTGACAGGATGTGCTGGAGGCCTGTGTTGCTGTTGCTGCCCGGCGGGCACTTGTCCTCACTCCCAAACCGCTGGGAGAGGTGTCGGGGACACGGAAGGGTATCGTACGCCGCCCTTATCGAGAAGCTGAGCCGCGCTTGCGGAGTTCGCCAGATGTCTGCCCAGCTGATGCCTCTGCTTGTGGTGGCCTCCCACCGTGTCCATGCGCCTTACTGGCCCTGGGACACTGCCTTGATGAGGTAGCGCTCCTGCTCCACCCGTGTGACCTCCTCCACGATCATGGTCTTCCTCTGCTCCCTTGTGGCTCTGGACCAGAACTGCGCTAGTTCTCCCCAGCCCAAACATGTGATTGTAAGGTTTGATTTGATTGGATGCTATAACAGTGATAAATGATTTTAAAGTTCTACTCTGTCTAGTCTGATCAGTGTTGAAAGATAAGACAATGTGACCATGTGCTGGTGCATCAGCTTTTACTGTATATACATATGACTGTAGTCAAATTCACAGCAGTGCTGGAGAAAAGAAAGAGAAAAAGTAATCAGCATCATTTCTCTGTCACCTTCACTGTGTTTTATTCTATACATGAGTTCCTTACACACAAGAGTGGAGCAGAGCTCCAGATGTCTCACTGTCTGTTTATGGGAATGACTCATCTCTGATCATGAAGCCATGAGGGATTTTTCATCAAACTCTACAGAATTCATTTTCATGTGTGAAATACAAAGAAAATGTACCCACTGGCTCAGCATACAGCCACAGAGAAACTCACTATAGAGGAACCTGGGAATGCAGGAATTTTTTGTGAATAAAACTTGGTGACATAATTACTCTCCATCACCAGATAAAAAATAAAAATGGTTTCATGTGTTAGGGCTGTAAATGTAAACATTCCAGATTCTTAATTCTTTTTTCTCTGGACTAAGTTTCATGTAAAATGTTACACTGAAGACTTTCTGCTACCTCACAAAGGGTAGAATTTAGTTTTAAGAATTTAAGGCATCTTTGATGATTCATAGCTAGTCCAGTGACTTTCTAACTTGGTAGACACAGAGGACAGACATAAGACAGAGAGAGCAGACACCAGATATAGAGGACAGAGATTAGACACAGAGGACAGACAGACATAGAAGACAAACATTAGTTACAGACTTTTCTCTTCATCTCTACTCATCAAACCATTGTGTGAGAATCAGAGGATCAGATCTCAGGAATGTATCTTTGCTAAATGTGTTTATGACAAATTTTGTATGAGTGTGATTATATGAGAATCAGAGAGAGCGGGAGAGAGAGAGAGCGAGAGAGAGAGAGATTCGTAGGCTTGAGGCAGGTGGTGGGGGTGTGTAGATGGAATCATTTCCTCCCAAGGAAATAATTCAGCGAAAAAATGAAGCAAAGCACTGGCACACAGATAAACAGCCTATAGCTCCATACCTAAATCCTGTTACCTCACTCTCCTTATAGCTCCATACCTAAATCCTGCTACCTCACTCTCCTTATAGCTCCATACCTAAATCCTGTTACCTCACTCTCCTTATAGCTCCATACCTAAATCCTGTCACTCTCCTTATAGCTCCATACCTAAATCCTGCTACCTCACTCTCCTTATAGCTCCATACCTAAATCCTGTTACCTCACTCTCCTTATAGCTCCATACCTAAATCCTGTTACCTCACTCTCCTTATAGCCAAATACCTTAATCCTGTAACCTCATTCTCCTTATAGCTCCATACCTAAATCCTGCTACCTCACTCTCCTTATAGCTCCATACCTAAATCCTGTTACCTCACTCTCCTTATAGCTCCATACCTAAATCCTGTTACCTCACTCTCCTTATAGCTCCATACCTAAATCCTGTTACCTCACTCTCCTTATAGCTCCATACCTAAATCCTGTTACCTCACTCTCCTTATAGCTCCATACCTAAATCCTGTTACCTCACTCTCCTTATAGCTCCATACCTAAATCCTGCTACCTCACTCTCCTTATAGCTCCATACCTAAATCCTGCTACCTCACTCTCCTTATAGCTCCATACCTAAATCCTGTTACCTGACTCTTCTTATAGCTCCATACCTAAATCCAGCTACCTCACTCTCCTTATAGCTCCATACCTAAATCCTGTTACCTCACTCTCCTTAAAGCTCCATATCTAAATCCTGCTACCTCACTCTCCTTATAGCTCCATACCTAAATCCTGTCACTCTCCTTATAGCTCCATACCTAAATCCTGTTACCTCACTCTCCTTATAGCTCCATACCTAAATCCTGTTACCTCACTCTCCTTATATCTCCATACCTAAATCCTGTTACCTCACTCTCCTTATAGCCCAATACCTTAATCCTGTTACCTCACTCTCCTTATAGCTCCATACCTAAATCCTGTTACCTCACTCTCCTTATAGCTCCATACCTAAATCCTGTTACCTCACTCTCCTTATAGCTCCATACCTAAATCCTGTTACCTCACTCTCCTTATAGCTCCATACCTTAATCCTGCTACCTCACTCTTTTACAAGGAAGATAGAGAGAGAGAGAGAGAGAGAGAGAGAGAGAGAGAGAGAACAATACAGGGCTTTCTTACTGGCATTGTCAATGATTTAATGAATTCAAGAACATATGAATAAAGTGGATTACAAATGAAGCATTTTCAGTGTCAAAAAGCAAAATTCCATGAGAACAAAAACTTACACAATTTATGTATGACAGTCTTCCTGTACAAAATTCTCCCTCTTTGATTCACACACAAACTCTCAACAATGGGGACACATTGAGCTTCACAAAATGAAAGAAAATAAACAACAAACACACTGAGAGAAACTTCCCACAGTCAGAGGATGATCATTAGAGTAATCTCAGCTACAGTCACAGCACTCCTTTACTACAACCTCCATCCATAATAACAAAATCAAATGTTTATCATCTAACAATGCAACACAGTCATTTTATCATAACTGGACCATTGTATTTTATTCATTTTGGACGGTGGCATAACCTCACTTTTGTCCCTGTCTCGACATAAAACCCAGGATAGAGGGGCTGAGTGAATGTGGTCTGGACTCTGTGGAGGAGGGTCATTGTGTCAGAGACGCTGTAGAAGGACAGAGTTCCTGCCCTGTGGTCCACATACACTCCTATTCTGGAGGAACTGGGAACTATGGGGATTTTAGTCACTTTACTATTGTGTTTAAATAAGTAATTAGAGGGAGGACAGTACAAACCCCAGGACTGATCATTACATCCAAACAAAGACTCATAACCCCGTCCTTTCCTCCTGATGTCTTTATATGACAGTGATATATCAACCCCTCTATTCCCACCCCACTCAGTCTCCCAGTAACAGCGTTCAGACACACTCTCTCTGCACAACACCTGACACCACTCATCAAATCTCTCTGGATGGTCAGGATAGGCCTGTTCTGTGTTACTCCATGTCACCACTCTGTTCCCTTCAGACAGACTAAGCTCTTCATGTGCTGTGTTGGGATCCAGTGTGAGATCACAGGAATCTGGTGGAGTTGAGGAATAAAAATGACAAATGAAGGTCAAGACATTTTAAAATGAAAACTTAAATCACTGAAATCAGTAAAAAAAAAAAAATTTAACCGAGACATGAATGAAATGTAATATTCACTTTATGTTAAGCCTATGTTTCATTATATTAAAATCGAATTGTGAAACCAGACCTTTTTTTCATCCAATCTCAACATTTTGTCACATAGATAACCTTTCTCATATTCATTTTTAAATGAAATTTTGATTCCTTCTCAGGATCATGATAACCACCAAACAGTTCCCTCCCCCCCCCCTCTCTCTCTCTCTCTCTCAGTTCAGCTCAACAAGCTTTAGTGACATGTCTGTAATATATGCACTGTTGCCAGAGAAGATCATTTTATGACAATAAATGTTAACAGTGAATTAACGAGGGAAACACAATAGCAGAACAGACAGAAACAGAACAAGTAACAAGGAACAACAGTAACAATGTCATGTGAGAGAACCAATAATAATAATAACAATAATAATAATAATAATAATTGCTGAGGAGTTATTTATTTTAGCTATGTTTATGTTGCAATCATTGAGCTATGAGTGACTGTATGCGTGCGTGCGTGCCTGTGTCCGTGTGTGTGTGTGTGTGAGTGTGTATGTGTGTTAGGGATGGAAAGATTCACCGATTCGCACAGGTACACCGGTATAAAAGTTCACGATGTGATTGCCCTGATTAAAAAGTGAGCACCAGATACAATATGGAATGAACTCAGGATGCATCATTTCTAACATCTTTACATGGGTAAAATCTGATTTATTTATGTATAATTATTAGTGGAGGCCCTATGCCTTTATTATTTAGAAATGTGATCAATAATTTGAGACCAAGAATTCTATATTTAGATCGATTCCTCTTCTCTAAACTGTTTCTAAAGCACACACACACACAAACACACACACACACACACACACACACACACACACACACACACACACACACACACACACACACACTATCTCATCTCCACTGCTGCCAGTGGCCAGTTCTCCTCAAGTCTCTCAGCCAAGTCTCACACCAGTTGGAGTCTCCTTAAGAAGAACCAAAGAACTATAATCAAACTATCTGGACCATATTGAATTGTATAGCATCATATTCTTTTGAATCCCATCTTATCGTGCTGAAGCGCACTGTGCTGAATCAAATCATGTTGAATCGCACTGAATCACAATAGGGGTGAATCATATCGTATCACGTTAGTAGTTGGTTCATATGTATCTCTAATGTATTGGAACATTGGCAATGCATCGAGATGTGTATCGCATCGGCCTCAATAATGGAGATGCACACTCCTAATGTGTGTGTGTGTGTGTGTGTGTGTGTGTGTGTGTGTTTGTGTGTGTGAGTTACTCACATTGTAAGAACTGCTCTCTGGTTTTGGGTTCAGGGAGAGGAATGATCTCAGTGTTTGTCACTAGAAAAACAAAAGGATTCATTAGACTCATTATTAAAGTGTTCACAATAGAAAGAGAAACAGAGAAATGAAAGAGAAATGATTTGAAACTAAATATTTGTGTGTGACTCACATTGTCACTATAAAATAAGAGGACTCATCACTGAACTGTTCACAATGGAAATGGTCTGAAGTGAAATATTCTTCACAATGTTGCAGTGACAATGTCTACAATAATATATAATCCCTACCTTTACTTAAAAGTCTTCCAAACTCCTTCTTCCAGAAATCCTCCACACACTCTTTCAGCTGAGAGACAGATTTTCCTACATCCTCAAAAGAGAAGTTTAGAATGGTGCTAATGCTGTGTAGGTCTTCAAATCCAGTAGGGGCACAGAGAGATGAGAAACTCTACACACACGCACACACGCACACACACACACACACACACACACACACACACACACACAGATACATAAGTACAGCTTTGATGGATGGAAACAAAACTTTATACACATGTTACTGAGGAGAAGTCAGTTACTGTTATATTGGAGATCACTTTGTCCTCCACTGTTACCTGGAGGAAATGGATGTGATCCTCTGTGTGTGAAAGCTGCTCCAGCTCAGTGTCTCTCCTCCTCAGATCAGAAATCTCCTGCTCCAGTCGCTCCAGGACTCCTTCAGCCCGACTCAATTCACTCTTCTCCTGATCTCTGATCAGCTCTGTCACCTCACGGCACCTTCTCTCAATGGAGCGGATCAGCTCAGTAAAGATCCTCTCACTGTCCTCCACTGCTGCCTGTGCAGAGTGCTGTTAGGAGACACACACACACACACACAGAGGAGGGGGGTCCATTACAATCACACACTTCACTCAGCTCTTACTCAGCCAGTCTGTTCCCTACACTGTGACTCAGTGGGATTGGACAGTAGCCAAACACTGGACTCCTCACTGACTGACTGGAGGAGAACCCTGACTGAGCCCTCAAATGACTCCTCCAGCAGCCAGCTCTTGTCTTCTCCTCTGCTCAACACTCACCCTCAGAGACTCCACAGCCTGTCTCAACTCCTGCACCTCCTTCTCTCTCCCCTGGATTCTCTGCTGGGTTTTCCTCTGACTTTCTCCCAACTGTTTCTGTTACACAAATAAAACACATCATCACACTTGGTCCATTTACACACAGTCTTCTGTATCCAATAAATCTCAGTGTGATAAAAATTCTGACTGTTTAATTCTGAGCCTGTTTGCCCTCAGATACCCTGTTTGCCCTGTTTTTTCTGTCTGGTTGTGGCGTAATCCCCTTTGATTACGAATTTAAACCTGTAATTTTAAAATGAAGATGTGGAGTATTTAATGAGTATCCTGTAGAAAGAAATAATTCCAGTCATAATTATCATAACAGTATCAGTGGAGACAATCATCATGTAACTGAATTAAAAGGGAATGTGTAATTAAATAAAAAGGAATAGGTATTTAACCCCACAAATGCTCTGCCTTTTTTCCTTTAGTTTTAAATACAATCAAATGGATGTAATAAAATGTAATTACAATGTTCCCTACACTGTATATATATACACTGGTTACAACAATAAAATTAGTCTTTGAAAGAATATAAAAATAGAAAAAAATTGGCAGTTTAAGCTATTGAGAAAATAGCTGTGATATCTCTGTGATGATCGGTTAACGTTTGCAAAGAACTGTTTTACTTGAGCAATATTTCCTCAGTAGTTGTGAGTATAATTTGCTGTTTTCATTTTGTCGATCCACCTGCATCGATTTAAAATCTACACGACACTTTGTTCTCCCGTCTCCCAAAACTCTACACTTTCAGCACATTTCCTTACATTGCCCCCTTGTGGTCAACCTGCCCTATTACATTAAATATGTGAATAGTGCAAATGGAAAAATGTTCGGCAACAATGACTGATTTAGATGTAATTTTAAAACAGCGCCGCCTCAGGAACTTGTAAGTAGAAGAATGCTAATGTTTTTTTTCCAAACAAGTAATGAATAAATATATAAAAAATAAAAGCAGCTCCACACCCACTGACTAAACCTCAGTGTGACAGTAGAGCTGTGTCATGGTTGGTGTGACTTCATGACAAAATAAACAGCTTTTGTTTTCCTAAATCAAGATGACAGTTATCAGTGGTCAGGGCACATTTACACACATTATCACTGAGCTGTAAGAGAAGTCCCTGTACATACCTGTCTTTCAGTCCTCTCTGCTGCCACTGATATTGTTTTATGGTCTCTGTGTTCATCCACCATACACAGATAACACATGAACTGTTGGTCGGTTCGACACCAAAGCTTTATCAGTTCGTTATGATGAGGGCAAATCTGGTCCTGTAGTCGTGTGGAGGCTTTGACCAGCGTGTGTTTCTGGAGGGCAGGAGATTCATAGTGAGGCTGGAGGTGAGTCTGACAGTATGAAGCCAGACATGTCAGACAGGACTTGACGGCTTTTTCTTTCTTCTTAATGCATAAATCACACTCCACATCTCTAGTGTCACAGTGAGCAGGAGGAGCAGCAGCTTGGAGTCTCGTCTTCTTCAGTTTCTCCACCACTTCACCCAGTATAGTGTTTTTATATAGAACTGGTCTTGAACTGAAGGTCTGTCTGCACTGGGGGCAGCTGTAAACTCCCTTCTGATCATCCTGATCCCAGCAGCCCTTAATACAGCCCATACAGTAACTGTGTCCACAGGGAATAGCCACAGGATCCTTAAGGAGATCCAGACAGACTGGACACATGAACTGGTCCTCACCAACAGAAATACTGGCCTCTGCCATTTTACTGATCACACACTCAGAAATAAGAACAAATGATTAAACACACTCTGATCAGGAAGCTCAGATCAGTTTCATGTCTCTGTAAGTGAAAGTAGGAGTGACTTCCTGGTTCTGTGTGAGTGTAAGGTTGTCTTAAAGTGGCACATCACTCATAATAAACAGAGAGGTGTGGTGTGATGTGTGTGTGTGTGTGTGTGTGTGTGAGAGAGAGAGAGTTAGTTTATCATTGTATATGTTTGTGTTTGTGTGTGACAGTAAAAGAGAGAGAGAGTGTGTCTCAGTGATTCTGTGTGTAATTAATGAAAAGGAACTGTCTTGCGGTCTTTGTCTTGCCTCTCACAGGAACAAGGCTTCATTTAATTTTTGTTTATTAAGCTTGTTTGCACTCCTATTTTCACTTAGATAATGTGTGTATGTTGCATAAATTTATTTCTTTTCAGTTTTGAAGTTTCAGAGGTAAAAATTACATGTAGAAATGAGTGAAGCAAAGAGGAGGAAGCTTACAGACTTCTTCAAAAGTCAGACATCACTACTGATCTAGTTTATCTCGCCAAATGTGCCCGAAGCCATTTGTATCTTTTGGTAGCAGTATATTCAGTAGGTAATCCAATCACGATTTCATTTCTTGATATAAAAGTACCAAACTGAATGGCCAAGCTGGTCCACGTTTATTGTCACTTGGTGCATTTTCAGTCTGTTGTCAGATTTGTCATCATCATGTCATGTCACGAGGGCTTTCACTTCATATGAAGGTTTTTCCTCTTTGTCAACTCTCCTCATTGAAATGCAGAGTTGAGCAGAACAGGGGAGGTGATGAGGGGGGAGCAGAGGAGCTTGGGGAGGAAAGAGGAGCAGGAGAGGGGAGCAGTGTAGGAGCAGCAAGAGAGAACCTACCTGACTGCTGGAATAAAAATCTATTTGAATATTTCACCAAGACTTATTCATTTCTTACCTGACTGTTGGAATAAAAATCTATTTGAATATTTCACCAAGACTTACCCATTTCTCATAGTTAAATGATGATTGAAATTTTATGGGATTTTGAAAAGTCATGGGAAGGTTTGGAGATTTGAAAAGGTGTTGGCATCCTGTGTGTACTGCAATATTGTAAAGATATAAATTAATACCATTTTAATGTAACTATTAAAAAGACTGTTCTTTTCATATTGCTTTGTATTATTATTCTCTCCTTTAGTGGTAAGAACACAGTTCCTATATTTGATACAGATACACAGGAGAGTGCACTTACAGAAAGATGTTATTGTCATCAGCTGTAGTTTTGCACACTGCCAACAGTGTCTAGAATGGCTTTGAGTTACCACCTTACAATAAGACTACCCTTATAAAGGGTTTGTGAATGGTTTATAATTAGCGTATTAATTAGGTTGTGAACACTTTATAAATCATTAATAAGCTGTTATAAACCGTTAGATAAAAAGCGAAATGGTCATCTGTTGCTTGACAAATAGTGATCCCACATTTATCTGTACTGTTAAGTTTCTGATCTCATTGGTTACTTAGGTTACTTTGTCTTCTCCATCAGCCAGCATTTATACCTCTCAGCCCCATCAGATATTTGTGAATACGTTAGTAACATTTAACCACCACTGGCATATCTTAATATTTAAAAGATTTCATTTGGCATATCAGATTATTGTATATGAAATTTTCATATCAATTTAGATTCAGATTCATACGCTAAGGCTTTTATCAATATTATTTACCCTGACATTTTCAGCATGCTATCAACAGCCGTCCTCATTATTATCACGGGTTCTGATATGACATATACTATCATATTAAAGTGGTATATTGTGATGCATGTTGGGGGGGGGGGGGGGGTAGATGGGCGGAGCTTCCCAGCATGCTTTGGGGCCATGGACTGTTGTTTAGCCCCAGTTTGTTATTATTCAGTTTATGTTTCCCATTGCATCATGAGGAAGTGTATGTGTATTGTGCATCATGTAGTCTTTGTGTTGTGTTGTTAATTCTTGTCATAGTTTAATGTTATTGTGCACCGTAAATGTAATTGTCAGCATGTTACTATGTTACTTTTTAGTTTGCACTGATGCAGAATAAAAGGTTGTGTTATCTCTCTACAGAAAACTTAGCAATCCATTAGTGAATGGTGATGTGTTTCACACTTTACAATAAGGTCTCCATCTCCACTTATAAATGTAAGTATTTCATCAATAGGTGGTTATGTGTTTCACACTTTACAATAAGGCTCCCTTTTGGCAGTTATAAATGTTAGTAACTCATTAATAAAGGGTGATATGTTTCACACTTTACAATAAGGCTCCCTTTTGGCAATTATAAATGTTAATAACTAATAAATAAATGGTCATAAAAATGAGATGAAACGAACAGTTTAACATAAAGTAAGCTAAGCAACTTGCAAAATCTGAGATTTAACAGAATAGACAGATGAAAAGTGCCGCAGCGACTTAATCTTGCCAAATTGTGAGCCCACATCGATGTATGAAAACTGTCTTATAACTTGTTTATAGGTGTTTATGAATTATTTATAAAGTGTTTGCAATCTAATTAATAACCTAATTGTAAGCCATTTATGAATCCCTTATAAGGATAACTATATATATAACTATATATATTCAGAACCCACCTATCCCCCAATGCCTAACCTAATTAAACATTAAGACAAAAAAACCCTTGTCTTGTTTCTATGTTTGTTAAAGAATTCCAGGGGCGCAATACAAAGGAGTAAATTGATGCTCAGTCTTATGATGTCTGCTTATGAGATATTAGGAATATGACTGATGCACTGATTGTAAGTCGCTTTGGCTAAAAGCGTCTGCCAAATGCTAAATTATAAATGTAATTGTAACTATATATATATATATATATATATATATATATATATATGTGTGTGTGTGTGTGTGTGTGTGTAACTATAATAACTCTAATCAGGTCAGAAATATGTTTAACACAGTACACCTGACCAACTACACCACAACATAGACTGGGACAGATCATTTTTATTCAAATTTAATTACTTAAAAAAACAAAACAAACAAAAACACAAAAAAGGCCAACAAGGCTTAGAGGCAAAGGAAAGAAAGTAACAAAGTGAAAACAGACACTATCTATTAAGAAACAATATCTACATGCATGCAAAATTAAAATAAAATATACAAACTAAAGCTCCCAAACTGACCAAAAACAGGAGAAAAACAAACGATGGACCCTCCCCATTTTTTGGGGGTTTGTTGGTGAATAAAATGACAAAAGTGTTTACAGAAATAAGAGATTGCACAGTGGGTTATCAGAGCTTCTGATTGCACAGTGAGTTATCAGTGAGAAGTGTAAGTGATGACTGGTGAAATGTAGTGTAGTCTGACCAGCAGTGAGTTTCCAGAGGATCCAGAAACTTCTTAATTACAAAACACCACCTTTCACCATTCTCTCACAGAAAGAGTGTGTATTTGTTTGAAATAAAATGTGTGTGTGAGGGAGAGAGAGAGAGAGAGAGAGAGAGAGAAAGAGAGAGAGAGAGCGAGAGAGAACCAAATACTGCTTTCTTATTGGTATTCTGAATGATTTAATGAATTCAAGAACATATGAATATGAATCAAGAATCAAGAATCAAAACAACATGCACATTAAGAGAAACTTCCCACAGTCAGAGGATGATCATCAGAGTAATCTCAGCTACAATCACAGCACTCCTTTACTACAACCTCCATCCATAATAACCTAATCATGTCTGTCATCTGATAATACAAAACAATCATTTGATCATAACTGGACCATTCTATTTTATTCATTTTGGATGGTGACATAACCTCACTGTTGTCCCAGCACAGACATGAAACCCAACGTAGAGGGGCTGAGTGAATGTGGTGTGGACTCTGTGGAGGAGGGTCATTGTGTCAGAGACGCTGTAGAAGGACAGAGTTCCTGCCCTGTGGTCCACATACACTCCTATTCTGGAGGAACTGGGAACTATGGGGAGTTCAGTCTCTGCATAATTGATAAATGAGTAATGAGAGGGAGAGCAGTAAAATCTCCAGGACTGATCGTTACATCCAAACAAAGACTCATAACCCCGTCCTTTCCTCCTGATGTCTTTATATGACACTGATATAGAAACCCCCTTATCCCCACTCCACTCAGTCTCCCAGTAACAGCGTTCAGACACACTCTCTCTACACAACACCTGATACCACCCATCAAATCTCTCTGGATGATCAGGATATGACTGGACTGTGTTACTCCATGTCACCACTCTGTTCCCTTCAGACAGACAGAGGTGTTTATGTGCTGTGTTGGGATCCAGTGTGAGATCACAGGAATCTGGTGGAGTTGAGGAATAAAAATGGCAAATGAACATCAAGACATTTTAAAAATGAAAACTTAAATCACTGAAATCAGTAAATCAAAAATTAACAAAGGCATGAATGAAATGTAATATCCACTTTATGTTCAACCTATGTTTCATGATATTAAATTCAAATTTCCAAACCAGACAGTTTTTCATGTAATCTCAACTTTTTGTCACATAGATAATCTTTCTCATATTCATTTTTAAATGTGAATTTGATTCCTTCTCAGGATCATGGTAACCACCAAACAGTTCCCTCTCTCTCTCTCTCTCTCTCTCTCTCTCTCTCTCTCTCTCCCTGTTTCTCTCTATCCTTTTCTTACTATCTCTCTTTCCTGCTCTTTCTCTGTAAATCTACTCCTCCTAGTTAATTCTGTTCATCTAATTTGAGGGCTTTATAAGTTGTGAAAATATCACTAAAGCAAAATCACTAAAGGGGGAGGGATCAAAGGGGGCGGGGCTTATCTGCTGTTGTCTTATTGTGACTGTGGAATGTTTGAAAACTGTCCGCAGTCTAACAGTCATAACTGTCAACTTCACTAATCAGCTGTCATACTCTGTGTCTCAAATGTTAATTCACTTTTTATAAAAGTTTCTGTTGTCTTTTTATGTTTTTAATTTCTTAATGTCTTTCATGTACTTAGTTAAGTCATGATTCTTTACTCTCTCTCTCTCTCTCTCTCTCAATTCAATTCAACAAGATTTAGTATCAGATATGTTACCAAAGTAGATCATTTTATGACAATAAATGTAACACTGTTATGTGAGAGAACCAAGAATAATAATGACAACAATAATGGCAATAACGATAATAAAAATAATAATAATAATAATAATAATAATAAATTAAAGCATAACAGTTGTTAAGGAGTTAAGCTATGTAGGAGTTGTTAAGGTTTGTTGTAATCATGTAATGACTGAGCTATGAGTGTCTGCATTCAAGCATCTTTGTGTGTGTGTGTGTGTGTGTGTGTGTGTGTGTGTGTGTGTGTGTCTGTGAGTGTGTGTGTGTGTGTGTGTGTGTGTGCGCTACTCACACTGTAAGTACTCCTCTCTGGTTTTGGGTTCAGGGAGAGGAATGATGTCAGTGTTTCTCACTAGAAAAACAAAAGGATTCATTAGACTCATTATTAAAGTGTTCACAATAGAAAGAGAAATAGAGAAATAGAACAGAAATGACTTGAAATCAAATATTCTTTGCAGCATTCAAGTAACAGTATCAAAATCCTAAACCTTTACTGAAAAGTCTTCCAAACTCCTTCTTCCAGAAATCCTCCAGTCGCTCGTCCAGCTGAGAGACAGATTTTCCTACATCCTCAAAAGAGAGGTGTGGACTGACAGTGATGCTGGGTAAGACTTCAGATCCAGGAGGGGAACAGAGAGATGAGAAACTCTAAACACACACACACACACACACACACACACACACACAGAAACATAAGTACAGCCTTGATGGATGGAAACAAAAGTTTATACACATTTTACTGAACAGAAGTCAAGCGCTGTTATATTGGTGATCACTTTGTCCTCCACTGTTACCTGGAGGAAATGGATGTGATCCTCTGTGTGTGAAAGCTGCTCCAGCTCAGCGTCTCTCCTCCTCAGATCAGAAATCTCCTGCTCCAGTCGCTCCAGGACTCCCTCAGCCTGACTCAATTCACTCCTCTCCTGATCTCTGATCAGCTCTGTCACCTCACGACACCTTCTCTCAATGGAGCGGATCAGCTCAGTAAAGATCCTCTCACTGTCCTCCACTGCTGCCTGTGCAGAGTGCTGTTAGGAAACACACACACACACACACACACACACACACACACAGAGGAGGGGGGTCCATTACAATCACATACACATACTCAGCTCTTACTCAGCCAGTCTGTTCCCTACACTGTGACTCAGTGGGATTGGACAGTAGCCCAACACTGGACTCCTCACTGACTGACTGGAGGAGAGTCCTGACTGAGCCCTCAAATGACTCCTCCAGCAGCCAGCTCTGGTCTTCTCCTCTGTTCAACACTCACCCTCAGAGACTCCACAGCGTGTCTCAACTCCTGCACCTCCTTCTCTCTCTCCTGGATTCTCTGCTGGGTTTTCCTCTGAATTTCTCCCAAATCTTTCTGTTACACAAATAAAAATCATCACACTTGGTCCATTTACACACAGTCAGTTTCTGTATTTAATGAATCTCAATATGATTAAAAAAAAAAAGTCACTAAGTCAACTGTTTAATTTCAAGGCTGTTCGCCTTATATATGTAACTGTTTGGCACTCCGTTTGTGGATTAAAGCCCAAATTCTCTCTTTCATCATGAATTTACATCAGCAATTTTAAAATGAAAACGCTGGGTATTAGTTTAAGTTTATTTAGAGCCCAATATCACTGTTTACAGTCTCAAAGGGCTTTACATGCCCACAGGATTACAACAGAACAGAGCAGGGTGGCACCCCCTGACTTGATCCTCATAGCGAGCAAGAAAAAACTCCTCAAAAAACCCAGACGTTAGGGAAAAATAGGAGAAATCTTGAGAAGGACCACAAAGAGAGGAGACCCCTTCTAGGCCAGCCAGGCGTGCAGTAGGTGCCAGCCCAGAGGGCAATTTACAAAACAACACAGTGATAATAAATGAAAACACAACTAGTAGGTAGTATGAGGAATGACAAGACAGCATGGGGCTCAGTTGGGGTGGACGGCACAGCTGTAGCAGCGCAGGAGGACACGAAGCCGCAGCAGCCATCGGGATGACGGTGAAGAGGGATGACATGGAGGGTGGGGGGGGGGGGCACACCTAAGAGAAAGTAGCCACATACAAACCAGACACTCATGCTCAAACAGATGAGCCACAGCCATGCAGGAGATGAGGGAGGGAAGGAGAGCATTATTGGAGTAGCGGCACTTAACAGATGAAATAAGCTAAATAATTTTATAGATAATTTTGTATTGAAAGTTGCAAGACTAGTGGCTGAGGAGGGCGCAGGAGGAGCAGGGCCACGCAGGGGGAGCAGGGCCAGGGACAGCAGGGCACAAAGTCATTCAGCCGGCCAGGGGAAGGTGCCACATCCAGGAAGGAGGCGCAGACATCGACCACTCACACAAAGAGAAGAGAGCAGGTTAATGACAGAAACTGACCAGGTGAAGATAAGAGCAAAGGAGAGGGAGGAGAGAGAGAAGATGAGAGGTATCTAAGCCGGCAGCTACTGGGCTAAACTATGCCAGGAGAGACTACAGAGACTGAGCTTTACCGGAAGACTAGTTTGAGATTATGCTATCATACGACACGGAGAATAAATGAGTCTTAAGTTTGGTTTTAAAGGTAGCAAGACAGTTTGCCTCTTTAATATCTATAGGTAGGCTGTTCCAGAGAAAGGGTGCGTGGTAGGCAAAGGCGCGATGGCCAGCAGACTTCTTTTTAACTTTTGGAACAACTAATAATTTAGCAGCCTGAGAGCGCAGGGTGCGGGGGGGGGGCGTAGAGTGTAATTAAATCAGAAAGATAGGCCGGTGCAAGCCCATGGAGAATTTTAAATGTTAATAGGAGGACTTTAAAATCAGCCCTCATGTGAATTGGGAGCCAGTGAAGGGAAGCCAGGACGGGAGTGATGTGATCGAACTTCCTAGTTCGGGTCAGGATTCTGGCAGCAGCATTCTGGACAAGCTGAAGACTTCTGGTGCTAGAGGCGGGCAAACCAGAGTACAGAACGTTACAGTAGTCGAGGCGAGACGTGACAAATGCATGGACAATGGTTTCTGCATCAGCTAAACATAGTAGGGGCCTAATTTTGGCGATATTGCGGAGATGATAAAAGGCCGTTTTGGTAGTATTCTTGATACGAGTGACAAGCGAGAGACTAGAGTCAAAGATCACACCAAGGTTTTTAGCTGTAGAATTTTGCGAGAGAATACAGTTGTCAAATTTTAATTTAAGATTATTAAAAAGATGCTTATGCGCAGGGGGTCCAATGACTAGCATTTCTGTCTTACCTGCGTTAAGCATCAGGAAGTTTGAGGACATCCAATTTTTAATGGCACAGAGACACGCCTCAAGGTTAGCAAATTCAGAGCAGTCACTGCGCTTGATTGGTAAGTAGATCTGAGTATCATCAGCATAACAGTGGAAGTTAATGCTATAGCTGTGAATAATGTCTCCAAGAGGGAGCATGTAGATAGAGAAAAGGAGAGGGCCAAGGACCACCCCCTGAGGGACACCACAGTTAAGCTCTTGATACTCAGATGTCACATTATTGTAGAGGACACACTGCTTTCTCTCTGAGAGATAAGATTTTAACCAAGAGAGCGCCAGGCCACGGATGCCAATTTGATTTTCCAGGCACTTTAACAGTATGGTGTGATCGACTGTGTTGAATGCTGAACTCAGATCGAGAAGAATAAGTATTGAGGTATCACCAGCATCCATGGCTAGTAATACATCATTAGTCACTTTAGTTAATGCGGTTTCAGTGGAATGAAAACGCCTAAAGCCTGACTGAAACACTTCAAAGAGGCTGTTGGAGGACATATATACGATGAGTTGCGCAGCGACAATTTTTTCGAGTATTTTAGAAAGAAACGGGAGATTAGAGATTGGTCTATAATTATTCAAGCTTTCTGGGTCGAGGTTAGGTCTTTTAAGTAGGGGGCTAATCACGGCTGTTTTAAAAGCAGAGGGTAGAACGCCCGACTTAACTGACAAATTTAAAAGGTTGAGGATTGTAGGGCCGAGGATCGAGAAAAGTTCTACGTAAAGTTTAGGAGGTAGGGGATCAAGCAGGGAAGAGGCTGGTTTAGCGGAGAACACCAGTTTGGAGAGCGCGTCTAGGGGCTCAAATTGGGTTAAAGTGTGCACATCCTGATTAGGCTCTGGGGCAGCGATGGGGAGTATACCGGCGCATTGATTTTGTTGACTGTTTTGAATATCACAACGGATTAAGTCTATTTTTTGTGAGAAAAAATTGACAAAGTCGCATGCGGTAATAGAACTGGATTGAGGGGAGTGATTCTGGGTCAATTTTGATACCGTATCAAATAGAAATCTCGGGTTGTTTTTATTGAGGTTAATTATTCTTGAGTAATAGGCGGATTTGGCCGTGGAGAGGGCGCATTTATAGGCTATTAAGCTATCATGCCAGGCGAGGCGGAAGACCTCCAGTTTAGTGGCGCGCCAGTTTTGTTCAAATCTTCTGCACGCTTGCTTCAATACACGTGTATCATTATCAAACCAGGGTGTTATATGTTTACGCCTATTTTTTAGCGTTAATGGTGCTACCGTATCTAAAGCACTGCGGAGGGTACAGTTTATACTATCTGTCAGATCGTTCAAAGACCCTTGTTGATCATCGAGAGACCTGAGGGCAGCAGGAAGTAAGTTAGCGAGCGCGGCAGTGGTGGAAGCATTAATGCGGCGGCGGCGGCAAACCACGGTAGAGACTACAGGAGGAGAGGGGAGTGTGACCTGGAAGGTAACAAGAAAATGGTCAGATAAGGCAGTGGAATAGGGAGAAACAACCACATGAGAGACGGCTAGGCCGCGAGCTAGAATAAGATCCAAGGTGTTGCCATTGGAATGAGTGGGCTCGCAGACGTATTGGTTGAAGCCAAAAGTGTCTAAAATAAATGTAAATGCTTTATTAAGAGAATCAGAGCTGTCATTGATGTGGATATTAAAATCCCCCATTATAAGGATTTTATCCACCGTAGTTATAATGCTAGAGATCAATTCAGCGAAATCATCGAGAAATTGACTGTAGGGCCCAGGGGGCCGATAGATCACTACTATGAGGAAGGGTGAGGTAGAGCAGGATTGTTTCCGAGAGAGCAGCTCAAAGGAGGCAAAATTTGGTGCATTAAAGATGCTAGGCGAGAATTCAGTGTTATAAATTAAGGCTATACCCCCACCTTTCTTCGCTGCTCGAGCAGCATGTGAAAAGGAATAATTGGGGGGTGAGGCTTCATTTAAAGGAAAATAAACATCTGGCTTCAACCAAGTTTCACACAAACCCATCATGTCAAGGCTAAGATCAGAAATAAGATCGCTGACCAGCAAGGCCTTGTTGGAGAGTGATCTAATATTAATAAAACCGAACTTCAGGGTTATCGGGCTTACAACGATCGAATCGGAAGAGCGGGTCAGTTGAATTGGAATTAAGTTATTGTGGGAAATAGGCTGTCTAAATCTAGGCCGAAGTGGTCTGCGAGGGCGTGAGAGTACGCTGATAGCAAAAGCCAAATTGCTGCTGACAGAGGGATGACCATAGAGCGAGTTATGTTGAGCAACTAAGGCAGAATGAGGACCAGGCTTACAGAGGGAGCTAGTCTCTGCTGAAGCCCCTCCACTAAATGAATAACTAGACAAGTTGCCTGTAGTAATAAGTAATTACAATCATAATTAATATAAGAGTATCAATGGAAGTGAACTAAAAGGGAATGTGTTATTAAATAAGGAAGAGAAGATATTTAGCGCCACAAATGCTCTGTCTTTCTCCTCATTTTAAATAAAATCAAATGTGTATAATGAAGTAATAAAATGAAATTAATCAATGTTCTCTACACTGTATACATACCACAATACTACACCAGTTACAACAATAAAATGGTTCTTTGACAGAGAGCAGGAAAAATACCTGTTTGTCAATTTAAGCTAACGTTTGCCCAGGTTAGAAAATGTGATGATCTCTGTGATGACCTGTTATCGTTTGGGAAGATTTGTTACTCGACTAAGATTCCTAAGTACAGTCGGCCCTCCACATTCACTGGGGTGGTGGCCCAGGACCCCTGCCAAGTTTTAGAACTTTTATGAAAGCACTTTTTGGGAACAACTAGTTTAATTACATTAAAAATGTGAGTAAATGGGGATAAAACGTTCACCAGTATTTGTTCATTTTAATGCATTTTCAAAACAAACACGCTGCAGGATCTTGTAAGTACATCGACGTCGATTATTAGTATATGGATATGTCTTGGCATTTGTAATGACAGCACTATATAATATGCTGAATATCCTCTTTCCCCTAATTAGTGAGGTGGTGTCTGTTAAATATCAAAAAAAAAAAAAAAAAAAAGTAGAAAAAAAATAGAAATCTCTGTGATTGCACACACGCATTGCGAACAGTGAGCAGTGAACTTGTCCTCTGCATTGAACCCATCCAACAGACCGGTAGTGAACACACACCAGAAGTAGGAGCAGTGGGCAGCATTCCTTGCACCCAAGGTGCATTGGGGTTAAGTGCCTTGCCCAAGGGCACATACCCATGGATGTCAGGGCTTATGTAATGAATTACATTATGTAATAAGCCATGTAAGTTGGAAATAATAATTAAATAATTACTTTAGATCCAGATGACAGTTGTCAGTGATCAGTGCACATTTACACACATTCTCATTGGGCTGTAAGAGAAGTCCCTGTACATACCTGTCTTTCAGTCCTCTCTGCTGCCACTGATATTGTTTTATGGTCTCTGTGCTCATCCACCATACACAGATAACACATGAACTGTTGGTCGGTTCGACACCAAAGCTTTATCAGTTCGTTATGATGAGGGCAAATCTGGTCCTGTAGTCGTGTGGAGGCTTTGACCAGCGTGTGTTTCTGGAGGGCAGGAGATTCATAGTGAGACTGGAGGTGAGTCTGACAGTATGAAGCCAGACATGTCAGACAGGACTTGACGGCTTTTTCTTTCTTCTTGATGCATAAATCACACTCCACATCTCCAGTGTCACAGTGAGCAGCAGGAGCAGCAGCTTGGAGTCTTGTCTTCTTCAGTTTCTCCACCACTTCGCCCAGCATAGTGTTTTTATATAGAACTGGTCTTGGACTGAAGGTCTGTCTGCACTGGGGGCAGCTGTAGACTCCCTTCTGATCATCCTGATCCCAGCAGCCCTTAATACAGCCCATACAGTAACTGTGTCCACAGGGAATAGCCACAGGATCCTTAAGGAGATCCAGACAGACTGGACACATGAACTGGTCCTCACCAACAGAAATACTGGCCTCTGCCATTTTACTGATCACACACTGAGAAATATGAATAAACGATTAAACACACACTGATCAGGAAGCTCAGATCAGTTTCATGTGTCTGTAAGTGAAAGTAGGAGCGACTTCCCGATTCTGTGTGAGTGTAAGGTTGTCTTAAAGTGGTAGATCACTCATAATAAATGGAGAGGTGTGGTGTGTGTGTGAGAGAGAGAGAGAGAAAGAGGGAGAGTCATTGTTTTGGGACTTTGCTGACCTCTGGTGGCCGTTTTTGGTCCTTTGTATTGGTATTTTTTGGGTTTTGTGATTACCCCACCCTCTTGTTAGCTACCTCACCTGTGTCTCATTTTCAGTGCTATGTGCCTTGATTGGATCACTGTCTGAGTGTATTTAAACCCGGTTTCCTGTCTTGTTCTTTGCTTAGTCTTTGTGATGTTCTTGGTGTGTTTGACCCCAGCCAAGACCTGAGCCCTTGTGTTTTTGGATTCTCTGTTATCTTTTACCTTTCCCCTGGATTACTCTTTTGGATTGCCCATATTGGATTTACTTTCAACTTCTCCTTATTGGACTATTGGACCTGAACTGTTAACGTTATTGTTTCTGTCCTTGGTTTTTGTGACCAACTGTTTTTCTTCTGTTTGGATTCTTGTGACTGTACCATCATTTCACTGCTACTGTACATTGTACCTTGGCATGTGACGGATTATTGTGACTTTTTAACCTGGAATAAACTAGTGTATAATTGAAACGGAGCTATTTCCGCTCTTGAGTCTGCACCCCTATCTGGTAGCTCAGTTGATAGAATATCAGCTCGTCAATTCCATTCCTGACCCTGACAGAGAGAGAGTGTGCCATTCAAAATTCATACATTTGTTTTTACTGTAACTCTAATGCCAGTTTGAGAGTCTGCTGCTCTCTGCTGGAGACAGAGAGAATTACAACAAATACCCTCTGTAGAAGATCACAGAAAGACAGACTTAATACATACAGTCTTTACACAGACAGTCCTCAGTTACACCGCTGTTGGAGCCGCGCGTGCACTGATGGGGGGGGGGGGGGGGGGGGGGGGAGGATTGGGGGTGGTTGGCAGTGGCCAGTTGGGGATGTCTCCACGCCACCCCCTGCAGCTGCCCTTATTGGGGTGTCGAGCCCCAGAACGCGTCCCTCCTCTGTGGCCACAACCAGTGACTTGACCTCTCATCCTCCTCTGCCAGTTCCCTGATGGCCCTCTGTAGGCTCGTCCCAGTCGTACCAGTCACACAGAGAAGTTGGATTGCTGATTTCCCCTTGAAACCCCTGCATCCAACTTCCACTGGGTGGATGACTGCAGTCCAGCCCGCTTCACTGCACTGTGCTACCAGCTCCCAGAACTTGATCCGCTTGAACTCATGTGCTGCAGCCACCCCTCCTCCTAAGGGATGGTGAGCTCAGTGATGAGGACCTTCTTGACAACCGTGGACCACATCATGACATCTGGTCTGAGAGTTGTTTGAGTGATCTCAGGTGGGAAAACAAGCTGCTTGTCCAGGTCACCTGGCATTTCCCATGACTTTCCAGGAGTCAGCAGAGACGTGTGTCTTTCCTGCTGCTGGCTTCTGTCGGTTCTCTCCCGGCTTGACAAAGGGAACGAGCGTTCGATGGAGACCTGAGCAGTTGTTTGTCCCCCACCCTGCGCTTCTCCAACAGCTCTGCCGGCTTCCTCAGCACCGGGTGGTGCCTCCACCTGAAGCGGCCCTCCGCCAGCGTAACCCTGAACCCTGACAGGATGTGCTGGAGGCCTGTGTTGCTGTTGCTGCCCGGCGGGCACTCGTCCTCACTCCCAAACCGCTGGGAGAGGTGTCGGGGACACGGAAGGGTGTTGTACGCCGCCCTTATCGAGAAGCTGAGCCGCGCTTGTGGAGTTTGTCAGACGTCTGCCCAGCTGATGCCTCTGCTTGTGGTGGCCTCCCACCGTGTCCATGCGCCTTGCTGGCCCTGGGACACTGCCTTGATGAGGTAGCGCTCCTGCTCCGCCCATGTGACCTCCTCCACGATCATGGTCTTCCTCTGCTCCCTTGTGGCTTTGGACCAGAACTGCACTGATTCTCCCCAGCCCAGTCCTGCCTGACTGTCTTGTACTCAAAACATAATGATGATTTAGAACAAAACTGAAGATATTAATTCATGATTTACAAATTGGAATATTATTTGTGGATCCTGCCTATAAAACATCTGCTGTCCGTATATCATTAATTATTTTCTGTCACTGGATTCATAAATTCATGTTATAATAAGTGAAAACAGGCCCTGAATGAGAAATGAGACTTTACTAGGAGTAAAATCATGTCTTAGATCATCTCATCATAGAGAAGGAGAAACATCAGGATAAATGATACACTGCTCACTCTCATTAGTGGAGGCTCTTTTAATGTGAATCCACTGGCTTTTTAAATATCATTATGGTTTATGTATTTGATGTGTTTGAGTACTGTTAATAAGGGATAATTGTGATGGCTGTGAATTCTTTGTCTATTTTAATATGAATTTTCAAACGAAATTCATGTGCATTTTGCAGAGTGTCATGTCTTGGGCAGCTGTGATGTGAGTTTGATCTGATACCAGAGAGAGTTTGTGTCATGTGACTGTAAGGTTTGTTTTGATAGGATGCTATCAAAGTGGAAAATGATTTCAAAATAGTACCCTATTAGTCTAGTCTGATCAGTGTTGAAGGATAAGCCAAAGGGTAGAATTTTGTTTTAAGAATTTAAGGCATCTTTGATGATTCATAACTAGTCCAGTGACTTTCTAACTTGGTAGACACAGAGGACAGACATAAGACAGAGTGAGCAGACACCAGACATAGAGGACAGAGATTAGACACAGAGGACAGACAGACATAGAAGACAAACATTAGTTACAGAGAGAGAGAGAGAGAGAGAGAGAGATTCGTAGGCTTGAGGCAGGTGGTGGGGGTGAGTAGATGGAATCATTTCCTCCCAAGGAAATAGTTTCAGTGAAAGAATGAAGCAAAGCACTCACACACAGATAAACAACCTGTAGCTCCATACCTAAATCCTGTTACCTCACTCTCCTTATAGCTCCATACCTAAATCCTGTTACCTCACTCTCCTTATAGCTCCATACCTAAATCCTGCTACCTCACTCTCCTTATAGCTCCATACCTAAATCCTGCTACCTCACTCTCCTTATAGCTCCATACCTAAATCCTGTTACCTCACTCTCCTTATAGCTCCATACCTGAATCCTGTTACCTCACTCTCCTTATAGCTCCATACCTAAATCCTGTTACCTCACTCTCCTTATAGCTCCATACCTAAATCCTGCTACCTCACTCTCCTTATAGCTCCATACCTAAATCCTGTTACCTCACTCTCCTTATAGCTCCATACCTAAATCCTGCTACCTCATTCTCCTTATAGCTCCATACCTAAATCCTGTTACCTCACTCTCCTTATAGCTCCATACCTAAATCCTGCTACCTCACTCTCCTTATGGCTCCATACCTAAATCCTGTTACTCTCCTTATAGCTCCATACCTAGATCCTATTACCTCATTCTCCTTTTTTCACAGGGACGAAAGGAGTTCAGAAACCTAAACAAAAATCTTGGATCCGTTCAGTTTCTTTAAAATTAGATTCCTGGTTCTGTGTGAGGCAGAATAAAGCTGAATCCTCTTAAAGTGTCACAAACACTTTCAGTTTTATTGAGAGGTTTGTCAACATGATAGAGTGAGAGGGAGAGAGAGAGAGAGAGAGAACAATGCAGGGCTTTCTTACTGGCATTGTCAATGATTTAATGGATTCAAGGACATATGAATAAAGTATATTACAAATGAAGAATTTTCAGTGTCAAGAATCAAAACTCTATTCTAGGAGAACAAAAACTTATACAATGTATGTATGACAGTCTTCCTGTACAAAATTCTCCTTCTTTGATTCACACACAAACTCTCAACAATGGGGAAACACTGAGCTTCACAAAATGAAAGAAAATAAACAACAAACACATTAAGAGAAACTTCCCACAGTCAGAGGATGATCATTAGAGTAATCTCAGCTACAATCACAGCACTCCTTTACTACAACCTCCATCCATAATAACCTAATCATGTCTGTCATCAGATAATACAACACAATCATTTGATCATAACTGAACCACTCACTCACTCTCACTCTCACTCATTATCTAAGCCGCTTATCCTGATTAGGGTCGCGGGGGGTGCTGGAGCCTATCCCAGCGCACATAGGGCGAAAGGCGGGGAAACACCCTGGACAGGTCGCCAGTCCATCGCAGGGCATAACTGAACCATTCTATTTTTATTCATTTTTGATGGTGACACAACCTCACTTTTGTCCCTGCCTCGATATTAAACCCAGGATAGAGGGGCTGAGTGAATGTGGTGTGGACTCTGTGGAGGAGGGTCATTGTGATAGAGACGCTGTAGAAGGACAGAGTTCCTGCCCTGTGGTCCACATACACTCCTATTCTGGAGGAACTGGGAACTATGGGGAGTTTAGTCTCTTTATTATTTCTGTATGAATGAGTAATCAGAGGGAAAACAGTCCAAACTCCAGGACTGATCATTAAATCCAAACAGACACTCATCACCCCGTCCTTTCCTCCTGATGTCTTTATATGACACTGATATATAAACCCCCTTATCCCCACTCCACTCAGTCTCCCAGTAACAGCGTTCAGACACACTCTCTCTACACAACACCTGATACCACCCATCAAATCTCTCTGGATGATCAGGATATGACTGGGCTGTGTTACTCCATGTCACCACTCTGTTCCCCTCAGACAGACAGAGGTATTTATGGGCTGTGTTGGGATCCAGTGTGAGATCACAGGAATCTGGTGGAGTTGAGGAATAAAAATGACAAATGAACATCAAGACATTTTAAAAATGAAAACTTAAATCACTGAAATCAGTAAAAAAATAAATAAATAAAAATAACATAGACATAAATTAAATGTAATATTCACTTTATGTTAAGCCTGTGTTTCATTATATTAAATTCAAATTTTGAAATGAGACACTTTTTATCCAATCACAACTTTGTAACACAGATAATCTTTCTCATATTCATTTTTAAATGTAAATCTGATTCCTTCTCAGGATCATGATAACCATCAAACAGTTCCCTCTCTCTCTCTCTCTCTCTTTCTGTTTCTTACTGTGTCTCTTTCTTGCTCTTTCTCTGTAAATCTACTCCTGCTAGTTAATTCTATTAAACTAATTTGAGGGCTTTATCATCATAAGTTGTGAAAATATCACTAAAGTAAAATCACTAAGGGGGGGCAAAAAGGCTTATCTGCTGTTGTCTTATTGTGACTGTGGAATGTCTGAAAACTGTCAGCAGTCTAACAGTCATAACCCTCAACTTCACTCATCAACTGTCAACCTCTGAGTGTCAAATGTTAATTCACTTTTTATAAAAGTTTCTGTTGTCGTTTTATCTTTTTAATTTATTAATGTCTTTCCTGTACTTGGATAAGTCATGATTCTTCTCTCGCTCTCTTTCTCTCTCTGTCTCTCTCTCTCTCAATTCAGTTCAACAAGATTTAGTGTCAGATATGTTACCAAAGTAGATCATTTTATAACAATAAATGTAACACTGTAATGTGAGAGAACCAATAATAATAATGACAGCAATAATGGCAACAACAACAACAACAACAACGACATTAATAATAATAATAATAATAAGAAGAAGAAGAAGAAGAAGAAGAAGAAGAAGAAATTAAAGCATAACAGTTTTTAAGGAGTTAAGCTGTGTAGGAGTTGTTAGGGTTTGTTGTAATCATGTAATGACTGACTTATGAATGTCTGCATGCGAGCATGTGCGTATGTGTGTGTGTGCGTGTGCGTGTGTGTGTGTGCGCGCTACTCACATTGTAAGAACTGCTCTCTGGTTTTGGGTTCAGGAAGAGGAATGATCTCAGTGTTTGTCACTAGAAAAACAAAAGGATTCATTAGACTCATTATTAAAGTGTTCACAATAGAAAGAGAAACAGAGAAATGAAACAGAAAATACTTGAAATGAAATATTCTTTACAACATTTAAGTAACAGTATCTAAATCCTAAACCTTTACTGGAAAGTCTTCCAAACTCCTCCTTCCAGAAATCCTCCAGTTGCTCTTTCAGCTGAGAGACAGATTTTCCTACATCCTCAAAAGAGAGGTGTGGACTGACAGTGATGCTGAGTGAGTCTTCAGATCCAGGAGGGGAACAGACAAATGAGAAACTCTAAACACACACACACACACACACACACACACACAGATACACAAATATAGCCTTGATGGATGGAAACAAAACTTTATACACATTTTACTGAAGAGAAGTCAGTTACTGTTATATTGGTGATCACTTTGTCCTCCACTGTTACCTGGAGGAAATGGATGTGATCCTCTGTGTGTGAAAGCTGCTCCAGCTCAGTGTCTCTCCTCCTCAGATCAGAAATCTCCTGCTCCAGTCGCTCCAGGACTCCTTCAGCCTGACTCAATTCACTCTTCTCCTGATCTCTGATAAGCTCTGTCAACTCACGGCACCTTCTCTCAATGGAGCGGATCAGCTCAGTAAAGATCCTCTCACTGTCCTCCACTGCTGCCTGTGCAGAGCGCTGTTAGGAGACACACACACACACACACACAGAGGAGGGGGGTCCATTACAATCACACACTTCACTCAGCTCTTACTCAGCCAGTCTGTTCCGTACACTGTAACTCAGTGGGATTGGACAGTAGCCAAACACTGGACTCCTCACTCACTGACTGGAGGAGAGCCCTGACTGAGCCCTCAAATGACTCCTCCGGCAGCCAGCTCTTGTCTTCTCCTCTGTTCAACACTCACCCTCAGAGACTCCACAGCCTGTCTCAGCTCTTGCACCTCCTTCTCTCTCTCCCCTGGATTCTCTGCTGGTTTTTCCTCTGACTTTCTCCCAGCTCTTTCTGTTACACAAATAAAACACGTCATCACACTTGGTCCATTTACACACAGTCTTCTGTATCCAATCAATCTCAGTATGAGAAAAATTCACAATTTCAACTGTTTAATTTTGAGCCTGTTTGCCCTTATATATCTGACTGTTTTTAGCAGTCTGGTTTGGGCACAATGCCCATTTTGTCCTTTGATCACAAATTTATATTCCTAATTTTAAAATGAAAATGCAGAGTATTTGAGTGGCCTGTGGTAATAAATAATTCCAGTTATAATTATTATAACAGTATCAGTGGAGACAATCATCGTGTAACTGAAGGGAATGTGTAATTAAATAAAAAGGAATAGGTATTTAACCCCACAAGTGCTCTGCCTTTTTTCTTTTAGTTTTAAATATAATAAAATGTAATAAAATGTAATTACAATGTTCCCTACACTCTATATATACACCATAAGATTACATCGGTTACAACAACAAAAGTATTCTTTGAAAGAATATAAAAATAATAAAAAAAAATGGTCCATTTAAGCTATTGAGAAAATAGTGTAAATGGAAAAACCACAGATATACATACGTATATACATATACATATGTATCCATATCTGTAGGAAAACGTTCGGCAACAATGACTGATTTAAATGTAATTTTAAAACAGTGACGTCTCAGGAACTTGTAAGTACAACAACGCCGATTTTTTTTTCTCCAAGTAAAACTGCTTCAACCCAAAAAATAAATAAAAAATAAAAAACAGCCCAACACCCACTGACTAAACCACAGTGTGACAGTATAGCTGTGTCATGGTTGGTGTAACTTCATGACAAAATAAACAGCTTTTGTTTTCCTAAATTGAGCTGTAAGAGAAGTCCCTGTACATACCTGTCTTTCAGTCCTCTCTGCTGCCACTGATAATGTTTTATGCTCTCTGTGCTCATCCACCATACACAGATAACACATGAACTGTTGGTCAGTTTGACACCAAAGTTCTATCAGTTTGTTGTGACGCTGACAAATCTGGTCCTGTAGTCGTGTGGAGGCTTTGACCAGCGTGTGTTTCTGAAGGGCAGGAGATTCATAGTGAGGCTGGAGGTGAGTCTGACAGTATGAAACCAGACATGTCAGACAGGACTTGACGGCTTTTTCTTTCTTCTTGATGCATAAATCACACTCCACATCTCCAGTGTCACAGTGAGCAGGAGGAGCAGTAGGTTGGGGTCTCGTCTTCTTCAGTTTCTCCACCACTTCAGCCAGCATAGCATTTTTACATAGAACTGGTCTTAGTGTGAAGGTCTGTCTGCACTGGGGGCAGCTGTAGACTCCCTTCTGATCATCCTGATCCCAGCAGCCCTTAATACAGCCCATACAGTAACTGTGTCCACAGGGAATAGCCACAGGATCCTTAAGGAGATCCAGACAGACTGGGCACATAAACTGGTCCTGAAACTCTGAAATACTGGCCTCTGCCATTTTACTGATCACACACTCAGAAATATGAACAATCGATTAAACACACACTGATCAGGAAACTCAGATCAGTGTCCTTTCTCTGTAAGTGAAAGTAAGAGCGACTTCCTGGTTCTGTGTGAGTGTAAAACAGTTTGTCTTAAAGTGGCAGATCACTCATAGTAAAGGAGTGTGAGGAGTGTGATGTCATTATAATAGAGGGAGAGAATGAGAGAGATAGAGAGAGAGGGAGAGAGAGAGAGAGAGAGAGAGAGAGAGCACATTAATAGTCCTTCACATATGCTGTATACATTAAAAATATACTAGTTTTAAAACAGCTTTAAAATGATCAGTTCACGATTTAAAAACTGCAATAATTCAGTGGTGCCCAAATATTTTGACTTATTTGGGCATATATGGTGTCTAATCCAATGTATAATAATAGTAATGAATAATAATGATTCTAAGCAAAATGATCTTCATGTCGTATTAGTAATATGTATTTAGATTTAGATCTTAGGATTACTTTATTGGTCACATAGGGAAGTTTATCTTTGACATAAAGAATGCTGCCACATTTAGAACATTAACAAACATTCACAATATGAATTAAAAGCAAAGTGCAGTACAGTGCATTCACAGAATACATTAAAAACTAGGCGCTGTCTTTAGTTGTAAGTCTGTAGTGTTGACCTGATGGAAGCAGTTTGTATTCTGAATGCAGGACATGGCAGTGCTGTGAAATCATTGATCTTTTTTGTCAAAAAATTGTTTGGACGGTGATGCTCCCATACACCCATCACTTTCTTTGCTGCGTGAACCTGTCTGTGTTTCATATTTTAAATGAACTGATAAGATAAGATAGTGCTTGTGAGGATACTGGATGTTTAGTGAGGGGAAGATGTCCCTCAAAGTCCCTGAAACAATGTCAAAAACTCACACTCCCATTATTTGTCTCAAAGAAAAACGAGGTGTGGAGGGAAGAGAGATTTTGTTATAGTCCTGATTTCATTTCCTGCATGAACTTTTTTTAGTCTTTTTGATTTCACCCACAGCTGCTCTTGATGTAAGATGCTGACACATCACAACTTCACTCCATTCATATGCAGACTTCACACACACACTGTGAGAATCAATTAAAAATGGTGGTAACTGTCAGGTCTCTGTCTGTACCTCCCTGTCTCCTGGCCAATCAGAGCCAAGCTGGATCTGATAGGTTGAATACCTTGTTAGTTAATTAATGTGTGCACCTTTGCCCGGTTTGCTCCCTTGCTGTGTCTGTGTATATACACCCCTGTGTTTTCCTCTGTACCTTTGTGAAGTCTTACACTTGTTGTCAGAACTGAACCGGTCATTGGCTGTTTCCGAAATGGCACACTAGTGTACTGCATACTGCATACTGGCCCAGTATACACTGTGTACTGCACACTACTCCACACGCTAGTATACAGCATGGTATGCAATTATGAGAACTTTCGTGTAGTGTACTACACGTTTGCTATCGGTTGGGCTATTTGTTCTGTTAAAAACGAACAACACATGACTACATCAAATAGTGGCCCTATAAGAAAGCATATGAAGACTTATTACACCAAAATATGCAACTGATACATTTATATTCGGAACTGCAGCTGGGGTTGAAGTTGGAGCCGCTTCTGTCGCTACCCGCCATGTTTTTTGAAATTTTTGGCCGTTGTAAATCACCGTGTTGCATCATGGGATGCAGTACCCGACGAAGTGAGCTCCGGTTGTATACTGCAAATTTTCGCCAGAGTAGTACATCATCCTGGTAACTGTCGTGTACCGCAAAATTTATATTTTTCATGTGCTGCATACTACTTACTATTTTTACGTCATGATCAGTATGCGAGTAGTATGTAGTATGCCATTTCAGACACAATCATTGTCTTCCTAGTTGCCCTCTTCCTCTGTCTAGCCTTGTTCCTCTGGTTCACCCTATTCTCACTCTTAGCCTTCCTGTGTATTGACCTTAGATTGACCTTAGATTGTTCTTGACCTCAGATCTACCCAGCCCCCAGTAGCCAGTTCATAGTGGACCAGACCATGTCTGGTTATTGACCGTGATCTGGATTAGGATTTGGATTTCAATGAAGAACTGCCTACACTTGCACCCACTCTCCTCTCAGTTTGTGGCAGTAACATGTTTTTCTGTTATGATGCCAGTGAATGTTATTCTTTGTTTTATTTTTTATCACAATACCTGTTGTGACAGCCAGACTCCCAGAACATCAGCACCGATGCTGAGTTTTACACATGTGCATGGGGAGAGAGCTCTGATGGAGACACGGTGGAGACATGGCTGACTGCCCTCTGATACACGACACCTGCGGCTCATGGAAACCCATCAGCTGCAGGAGGAAAGCAGGAGTGTGGGGAGGAGAAAAGAGGAGAGGGTTCTGAGGCAGTGCTGCTGCCCCCGGAGGAGACCGGCACCGGCCGAGCGGAGCGGAAGAGGGAGAGTAGAGATTCCAGCCTTGGGTACGGGTGTCTCTCCCAGGTCCTCAGCCTGGTGACGACTGGGCGCTGGAAGCTTCCGGCTGAGCCGCCACAGGAAGTGCCCGCTGTTTGCTGGGTACAGCAGAGGAGAGAGACTCGCTGGCTGAGCAGGAGACCCAGGTGGGGTCTGGCCCCAAACATCTCACGCCGGCTCCATCCCACCATCCTTTCCCGATTCAGCCCCCACCCCGAGGCCCCGGATCCTCTCCAGATCACCCCTGCATGGAGCTCCTCCGTACCTGCACCCCCTTGCACTGCTCCCAGTGCCCCAGCGCCTTTGACACACATGTATGCACGTGTGATTGGGTTTATTAAATAGAACATCCCTTTCAGGGCTGAAATGGTAACTAGGGTCATGTCTCCTTACCACGCTGTGACCCTGTTTATTTAAGTTATTACAGATAAAGTAGACTGCTCTGGTTCTCTGTTGGGCAGCCCTGTACTGGCAACCTCAGAACCCTCTCCTCTTTTCTCCTCCCCACACTCCTGCTTTCCTCCTGCAGCTGATGGGTTTCCATGAGCCGCAGGTGTCGTGTATCAGAGGGCAGTCAGCCATGACTAAATGTAGGAAGTATAGTCACATTTCCACAATCTGAAGCTATCTCAGATCATTATCTTATCTCATTCAAAATATTTCTTAGTAATAATATATACAGCTCGCCACGCTATCATAATAAACGTACGTTTACGCCAGCTACTACGCAGAACTTTATCAATAATCTCCCAGAGTTATCAACTTTGACTGGAACAATGTCACACCCCACAGAACTTGATCAGGCAACTGAATCTTTAAAGTTAACATTCCGCAACACCTTAGATAATGTGGCCCCACTTAAAAGGAAAATAATCAGAGAGAAAAAAATAGCTCCCTGGTATAATGAGCACACACGCGCCTTAAAACTTACCACTCGAAAATTAGAACGTAAATGGCGCCAAACTAAATTGGTAGTATTCCAGTTAGCATGGAAGGAGAGCCTCCTGAGCTATAGAAAAGCTCTTAGTGCCGCTAGATCAATGTATCTCTCCACCCTAATAGAAGACAACAAAAATAATCCTAGATTTTTATTTAATATCGTATCAAAACTAACTGGGAATAAAAGCACCTCGGAAACAGGCACACCATCAATGTTCAGTGGCGACGCATTTATGAATTTTTTCAATAGCAAAATTGAAAATATCAGGCAAACAATCCAGGCTATAAATTTTAAACCAGATAATTTGATCACTAACACTGTAGATAACAATATAACTAGGCCTATATCAGATCAGCGATTAGAATGTTTTACTCCCCTTCAGGCGACCGAATTGACCTCACTAATTTCTTCATCAAAATCACCAACTTGCGTACTAGATCCCTTACCTACACGTTTCCTTAAGCAGATACTGCCAGTAGTCATCGAACTGCTTTTAAAAATAATCAATTCCTCCCTTAGTACTGGCTATGTACCAAAATCTTTTAAACTAGCAGTTATCAAACCCCTAATTAAAAAACCTGACCTTGACCCCTGTTCATTGTCCAACTACAGGCCAATATCTAACCTCCCCTTTATTTCCAAGATCCTAGAAAGGGCTGTAGCACAGCAGTTATGCTCATACTTACATAAGAATAACATCCATGAACTGTATCAGTCAGGATTTAGGCCTCATCACAGCACAGAGACAGCACTGGTTAAAGTTGCAAATGACCTCTTACTGGCCTCTGATCAGGGTTGTGTCTCCTTGCTTGTGCTACTTGACCTCAGTGCAGCCTTTGACACCATTGATCATACCATTCTCCTTGATAGACTAGAAAATGTTGTTGGAGTTAAGGGAACGGCCCTCTTATGGCTTAGGTCCTACTTAACTGATCGTTATCAGTTTGTTGATGTAAATGGTGAGTCCTCTGCACATACTGAGGTAAAGTTCGGAGTCCCGCAAGATTCTGTTTTAGGCCCACTGCTTTTCTCTTTATATATGCTACCTCTAGGTAATGTTATTCGTAAACACGGTATTAGCTTCCACTGCTATGCTGATGACACACAGTTGTATGTCTCGGCGAAGCCAGACGAGAGACACCAACTTAACAAAATTGAGGAATGTCTAAAGGATATTAGGCACTGGATGCTTACGAATTTCCTCTCACTCAACACTGAAAAAACAGAAGTACTTGTACTAGGATCACATGCAGCTAGGAGTAAGCTTTCCGACCACATAGTTACTCTGGATGGCCTTTCTCTTTCATCAGGTGTGGCAGTAAAAGATCTTGGTGTAATTATTGACTCCAGTCTTTCATTTGAAGCTCATGTAGATAATATTACCAGGATAGCCTTCTTTCATCTTAGAAATATTAACAAGATAAGAAATGCATTGTCATTTCAAGATGCTGAAAAATTGGTTCATGCTTTCATTACCTCTAGATTAGACTACTGTAATGCCTTACTGTCTGGATGCTCTATTAGGTGTATAAATAAGCTACAGTTAGTTCAGAATGCAGCGGCCAGAGTTCTTACTAGAACCAAAAAATATGATCACATCACCCCTATCTTATCCACACTGCACTGGCTCCCAGTCAAATCTCGTATTGATTATAAAATCTTACTATTAACATATAGAGCATTAAATGGTCTTGCGCCACAGTACCTGCGCAAACTCCTGGTCTTTTATGATCCACCACGCCTACTTAGATCAAAAGGTGCAGGCCATTTGTTGGTACCTCGAGTTATGATGGCTACAGCAGGGGGCAGAGCCTTCTCTTACAGAGCCCCACAGTTATGGAATAGCCTCCCAATTAATGTTCGAGACTCAGACACAGTCTCTATGTTTAAGTCAAGGCTGAAAACTTATCTGTTTAGCCAAGCCTTTTGCTAATAGCTCTTTACTAGGCAAAGGAGCAGATCTGGAGGGTTCTCGGGCATAGATTGTTTGGTGAACTGGGATGTTTGGATGCTGTCGCCCCCCCACTTTAACATGTTCACTCAGGTTTGTTGACTGTGGAGTGGGTGGCCGCCTTGTGTCCCAGAGTGCCATCATGTCCATATTACCTTCTAGCTCTCCCTTTTAACTATGCTGTACTAGTTAGTCTTGCTGGAGTCCCTGCCTGCACTCGGCACACGATGTATATTTACCTTTATGTGGAAATGAACATCTAACAATGTGCCTCTCTCTCTCGCTCTCTCTCTCTCTCTCTCTCTCTCTCTCCCTCTCTCTCTCTCTCTCTCTCCCTCTCTCTCTCTGTCGAGCCACACGTGCTACTCCTGAGACACCAGTGATCCTGACTCCTCCCGCCCTCTGGACTGACCCATCCTGGTGTTATCATCTTCCATCCCCCGTCAGCCTCCTGTCTACATCACCATCCCCTTTGTTCATGCCCCAATTTACTTTCAGCTGTAACTGCCCACGTGGTCGGCACCTATTGCACACCTGTCTGACTAAGGAGGGGTCTCCTCTCTCTGTGGTCCTCCTCAAGATTTCTCCCATTTTCCCATTTCCCTCTTGGGTTTTTGGGGAGTTTTTTCTTGCCCACCATGAGGATTAAGTCAGGGGGTGCCGTCATATTTTGATTTGACTGTTGTGGCCTGTAAAGCCCTTTGAGACTGTAAACAGTGATATTGGGCTCTAAATAAACTTGAACTTGAACTTGAACTTACTAATGTGTGACTGCATGTTTACAGACACAACACTGATAATTATTGATGACTTATGAAAACTATCAATAAACTGTTTATAAATCATCAGTAGACTGCTATAAACGATGTACTCTGAGGTTATATTTTACCTGAGTTGTTTTTTGTTTGTATCCATCTGCTCCATATGATGTTTATCTAGAACCAGCACTCTCCTCACCGTATCATTGGTTGATTACTGTGAGGAGAAGTGGCAGTAATGGGATATATTCATGTACTGCTGTGTAATGAGATGAATCTCCAGACTCAGACAAACATTTTTGTCATTAGAAAATACAACACATTCATTGTAACTTCATAATTATAATGAGACATTTCCAAAAGAGAGAGAGAGAGATTTTGCCATTCAAAATTCAGACATTTCTTTTTTATTATAACTCTAATGCTCTAATGCCAGTTTGAGAGTCTGCTGCTCTCTGCTGGAGACAGAGAGAATTACAACAAATACCCTCTGTAGAGGATCTCACAAAGACAGACTTAATACATACAGTCTTTACACAGACAGTCCTCAGTTACAATGGTCTCCCAAATTATTCAAACCCCAGTTACAGACTAATATCAAAACCAGAACCTGAGAGAAAGAGAGAGAGCAAAGCAAAAGAACACACTACCTCTTTGTAGCTCAGGTTCACTGTCCAGCTCAAGCACCTCCCTGAATTTCACAGGAACTGCTGAAATTACTTCCCTCAGAACTTTCTGTCGGAGTCAACTAGACCTGACACCAGCTGCTTCACTCAGGTCGGCCACTGTCCTCCAACAACCACTGACTCTAAGGCTCTTTAACTTCATCAGTCTCATTAGTTACATCTGGTTCAATTCATCTAAATTTACTTCACTTTCTTACAGGCTCTCCTTAAATGAGCACGTATGGCTGGAGATGTCAGTGCTCGAGACTGAAAAAAAAGAAAAACAGTGTCTCCTCATTAATGTTAAGATTCTAGGATGCATCTCTAGTCACTTTAAGAAACAAAGACCATGCTCTTAAAACAGACTGATAAAAAGGGGTGGTCATGGCAGACAGGTCCATCACCTCGAGCTTTAACAAACACAAATGTCTGTCATACCCCATGTCCTCTATACGCCTTAAAAGCACCCATGCCGTTCCAGCCCATGTCAGGTCCTGTTGGTACAGGAGCCGCTGAGCTGCCTGCATATGAGGGGCCTTTGTTCGGCTGTGTAAATCAAGTTTCAGTGATTGCACACACACACTGTGAACAGTGAGCAGTGAATTTGTCCTCTGCATTTAACCCATCCAACACACCAGTAGTGAACATACAACAGACGCAGGAGCAGCCTCCTTGGTGAGCGCCCGGGGAGCATTGGGGTTACGTGCCTTGCT
Organism: Chanos chanos; assembly: GCF_902362185.1. Classification (NCBI taxonomy): domain Eukaryota; kingdom Metazoa; phylum Chordata; class Actinopteri; order Gonorynchiformes; family Chanidae; genus Chanos; species Chanos chanos. The sequence continues at coordinate 45,975,278 of NC_044500.1, forward strand.
CAAGGGCACACAGCCGGGGATGTTGGGCCTGGGAATCGAACCGGCAACCCTCCAGTCACAAGCCCGGTTCTCTACCCTTTAGACCCAGTTAGGCTTTGTCCTCCCTCCTGTGTTGGTAAACAGAGAACAGGAGCCCTGATCCAATGCTCCCCTGACCAGTTTTCTCTGTGTCTGCATCGTGGGAAGAGTCACACACCTTTCCCATCATCCCCTCCCAGTTCTTTTCCTGATCTAGACTCCGAGGCATTTCATGCCTGCTCTACCCTACTGCAAACCGTCTGGTAATAACCCCCCATACCCCATAATAAAACCCTCTGACTTGTCTGAACTTACTTTAGCTGAGGAGAGAGAGAGAGAGAGAGAGAGAGAGTGAGGTTTATCATTGTATATGTTTGTGTTTGTGTGTGACAGTGAGAGAGCGTGTGTATTAGTGATTCATGATTAGTGTGTAGGAGAGAGAGAGAGAGAGAGAGAGAGAGAGAAAACAATACACTGTTTTCTTACTGATATTCTGAATGATTTAATGAATTCAAGAACATATGAATAAAGTGGATTACAAATGCAGCATTTTCAGTGTCAGTGTTTTGCCCTTAGAAAGACACTCACACAGCAGCTCCTTCTTTACAGGCAGCTTTTTAATAAAGGCCCAGATTCCACATCAACACGTTTTCTTTTCAACCTGTGCCCTCCCTGCTTTTTCCATCCTTATTAGGTTTTTTTCTTCACAAAAGATCCTGGTCACTACTAGTGTCATCACACAAACGTTAAGATTTTAAAGTGACCATACCTTATTTAACAGCATTACTAAAACATTCAGCTCAAACATGTAAAATATTAAGGAATGAAACAAAAAACTGCAAAACGTCTCCTTTTCAGTTTAAGGTTTACATTTCTTCTGTAATGCATGTTTTAAAGTTTACATTTCTTCTGTAATGCATGTTTTAAAGTTTACATTTCTTCTGTAATGCATGTTTTAAAGGGCACAACATCAAGAACCCAAATTCTAGGAGAACAAAAACTTACACAATGTATGTATGACAGTCTTCCTGTACAAAACTCTCCTTCTCTGATTCACACACAAACTCTCAACAATGGGGGCACACAGCTTCACAAAATGAAGGGAAAAACAACAACACACACATTAAGAAACTTCCCACAGTCAGAGGATGATCATTAGAGTAATCTCAGCTACAATCACAGCACTCCTTTACTACAACCTCCATCCATAATAACCTAATCATGTCTGTCATCTGATAATACAACACAATCATTTGACATTATGATCACAACCATACCATTCTATTTTCTTCATTTTGGATGGTGAAATAACCTCACTGTTGACCCACCACAGACAGTAAACCCAGGATAGAGGGGCTGAGTGAATGTGGTGTGGACTCTGTGGAGGAGGGTCATTGTGTCAGAGATGCTGTAGAAGGACAGAGTTCCTGCCCTGTGGTCCACATACACTCCTATTCTGGAGGAACTGGGAACTATGGGGAGTTTAGTCACTTTATTATTGTATCTGAATGAGTAATTAGAGGGAGAACAGTCTAAACTCGAGGACTGATCATTACATCCAAACCAACACTCATTACCATCTCCTTTCCTCCTGATGTCTTTATATGACACTGATATATAAACCCCCTTATCCCCACTCCACTCAGTCTCCCAGTAACAGCGTTCAGACACACTCTCTCTACACAACACCTGACACCACCCATCAAATCTCTCTGGATGATCAGGATATGACTGGACTGTGTTACTCCATGTCACCACTCTGTTCCCCTCAGACAGACAGAGGTGATTATTTGCTGTGTTGGGATCCAGTGTGAGATCACAGGAATCTGGTGGAGTTGAGGAATAAAAATGACAAATGAACATCAAGACCTTTTTAAAAATGAAAACTTAAATCACTGATATCAGCAAAAAAAATTTTACAGAGACATGAATGAAATGTAATATTCACTTTACCTTAAACGTATGTTTCATTATATCAAATTCAAATTTCCAAACAAGACACTTTATATTCAATCTCAACTTTCTAACATAGATAATCTTTCTCATATTAATTTTTAAATGTAAATTTGATTCCTTCTCAGGATCATGGTAACCACCATAAAGTTCCCCCCCCCTCTCTCTCTCTTTACATTTTTCACTCTCTCTTTCTTGCTCATTCTCTGTAAATGTAGTCCTCCTAGTTAAATCTATTAAACTAATCTGAGGGTTTTATTGTCATAAGTTATGAAAATATCACTAAAGTAAAATCACTAAAGGGGGAGGGATCAAAGGGGGCGGGGCTTATCTGCTGTTGTCTTATTGTGACTGTGGAATGTTTGAAAACTGTCAGCAGTCTAACAGTCATAACTGTCAACTTCACTACTCAACTGTCACACTGTGAGTGTCAAATGTTAATTTACTTTTTACAGAATTTTCTGTTGTCTTTTTATCTTTTTAATTTCTTAATGTCTTCCCTGTACCTAGTCATGATTCTTCTCTCTCTCTCTCTTTCTGTCTCAATTCAGTTCAACATGATTTAGTGTCAGATATGTTACCAAAGTAGATCATTGTATGACAATAAATGTAACACTGTAATGTGAGAGAACCAATAATAATGACAACCAATAATAATGACATGAAATAATGACAACAACAACAATAATAATAATAATAATAACAACAACAACAATAAATATAGCCAAGGTGATGGCGGGCCCTTGCACCTCCGGCGATCTGGACCCGTGACATTTCGTCATCCAACAATGCACTCATATCTGATGTGTGTGTCAAATTACATGGTCAGCAACAGCTAAAGGGATTCAGGCTTACAGCCATACAACCACAAAATATCAGCAAGTTAGTTGCTGAGGTATTGGCAAGTAAACACAAATATTAAATTTATATTAATGTTCATGTGTGTCTTTGCACGATATAGACAAATTTATGAGAATTTATGAGGAGAATTTATGACACATTGCTGTCCTGCGGGGCAAGACATGTAAATTCATCATTTCACCATCTCAACACCTTGCAACATATCAAAAATCCCTTGTCAATTTAAAATCTGCAGCATCTTGACATCATACGTAGCAAATCTGACATGAATCCAATGTACTGTTTAGGAGGAGAAAGTCAAAATGTAACACGTGTCAAAACGCACCAAATCCAAATTAACTCACTTTCTGTTGGGAATGGCTCATACAATGAAACTGCAAATTTGTTCGTCTTGGGGAGACCTACATGCCTACAAAATTTGGTGCGTGTAGCTGAAACTACATGCCGACACAAGACTCAATGCCATATGGGGGCGCTATGGAGTCCCTGGGCCACACCTGGGGCAAAGCCTCCGTCTCTGAGTAACTGTCACAAGCACTAATGTGTGTACCGAATTTCAGGAGTTTTCACCCATTGGAACCACCTCAAAAATGGCCAAGTCTTGAAGAAAAAGAATAATAAAAATAATAAGAAATAAATAATCCTTAGGAAAGCAATAGGGGCCTTGCACCCTTGGTGCACGCGCCCTCCGGTGGACACCGGAGGCACAACACCTTCGGTGCTCGGGCCCTAATAATAATAATAATAATAATAATAATAATAATAATAATAATACTAACAATAATAATAACAATAATAAGCTAGAGCTTAACAGTTGTTAAGGAGTTAAGCTGTGTAGGAGTTGTGAAGGTTTGTTGTAATCATGTAATGACTGAGCTATTAATGTCTGCAATCGTGCATGTGTCTGAGTGTGTGTGTGTGTGTGTGTGCGCATGCGTGTACGTGTATGTGTATATGTGTGTGAGTGTGTGTGTGTGTGTGAGTTACTCACATTGTAAGAACTGCTCTCTGGTTTTGGGATCAGGGAGAGGAATGATGTCAGTGTTTGTCACTAGAAAAACAAAAGGATTCATTAGACTCATTATTAAAGTGTTCACAATAGAAAGAGAAACAGAGAAATAGAAAAGAAATTACTTGAAATTAAATATTCTTTACAACATTTAAGTAACAGCATCTAAATCCTAAACCTTCACTGGAAAGTCTTCCAAACTCATTCTTACAGAAATCCTCAAGTCGCTCTTTCAGCTGAGAGACAGATTTTCCTACATCCTCAAAAGAGAGGTGTGGACTGACAGTGATGCTGGGTAAGTCTTCAGATCCAGGAGGGGAACAGAGAGATGAGAAACTCTAAACACACTCACACAAACACACACGCAAACACACACAGATACACACACACACACACACACACACGCACGCACGCACGCACACGGATACACAAATATAGCCTTGATGGATGGGAACAGAATTTTACACAAATTTTTACTGAGGAGAAGTCACTTACTGTTATATTTATCACTTTGTCCTCAACTGTTACCTGGAGGAAATGGATGTGATCCTCTGTGTGTGAAAGCTGCTCCAGCTCAGTGTCCCTCCTCCTCAGATCAGAAATCTCCTGCTCCAGTCGCTCCAGGACTCCTTCAGCCTGACTCAATTCACTCTTCTCCTGATCTCTGATCAGCTCTGTCACCTCACGGCACCTTCTCTCAATGGAGCGGATCAGCTCAGTAAAGATCCTCTCACTGTCCTCCACTGCTGCCTGGGCAGAGCGCTGTTAGGAGACACACACACACACACACACACATACACACACACACACAGAGGAGGGGGGTCCATTACAATCACACACTTCACTCAGCTCTTACTCAGCCAGTCTGTTCCCTACACTATGACTCAGTGGGATTGGACAGTAGCCCAACACTGGACTCCTCACTGACTGACTGGAGGAGAGCCCTGACTGAGCCCTCAAATGACTCCTCCAGCAGCCAGCTCTTGTCTTCTCCTCTGTTCAACACTCACCCTCAGAGACTCCACAGCCTGTCTCAGCTCCTGCACCTCCTTCTCTCTCTCCTGGATTCTCTGCTGGGTTTTCCTCTGACTTTCTCCCAACTGTTTCTGTTACACAAATAAAACACATCATCACACTTGGTCCAGTTACACACATACTTCTGTATCCAATGAATCTCAGTGTGATAAAAAAGTCACTATCTCGACTGTTTAAATTTGAGGCTGTTTGCACTCATATATTTAACTGTTTTGGTTTGGTTTAAAGCCCAATTTTCCCCTTTGAGTATGAATTTATATCTGTAATTGTACAACAAAAACACTGGGTATTTGATGAGTAGCCTGTAGTGATAAATAATTACAGTCATAATCAGTATAAGAGTATCAGTGGAGACAGTCATTATAGAGGTGAACTCTAAAGGAATGTGTTATTACATAAAGAGGAGAAGGTATTTAGCCCCACAAATACTCTGCCCTTTTCCTTCTCATTTTAAATACAATCAAATGGACATAATGTGATAAAGTGAAAATAAATCAATGTTCTCCACACTGTATACATATCACAATATTACATTAGTCACAACAACAAAATCATTCTTCGACAGAGAGCAGGAAAAATGCATTTGTGTCAATTTGAGCTGACGTTTGCTCAGGTTAGAAAATAGCCTGTCATCACTGATGGAGGAAGTACTCAAACACTGTACTTAAGTAAAAGTACAAATAAACTGACAAAAATGTACTCTAGTAAAAGTAAAAGTACCACATTAACCTTTTTACTTGAGTAAAAGTAGGTAAGTACCTGCTTTTAAATATACTTAAAGTATTAAAAGTAAAAGTACTTGCTGAATGTATTCCCTTATGCAATGGTCTACAATATCATTAAGTGTGCCTACTGTATGTATATTTTGTTTAATACATCAGTAGTATGGGCTATGCCATTTCAATCAACAATGCTGCAGATAATGCTACTGATAACACTGGCAAACAATCTCTTATCAATTATTTGAAAGGTTATTGTTTTTATTGTGTTTACCCTCTGTGACACAGTTCACACTTGGACTTACGATTCTGTGAATCAGAATTTCAGGGGTGACCTGCAGAGTTAAATGCCAGTAAGCAAAATAAGAAAGAGGACTGCCTATACCTTTTGAAAGTTTTTATTTAACTGTAAATAAAACCAAACACAATATAACGCAATGCAAAACCATTGTGTTATATTGACTGCAGTAAACACATTCAAGTCAAAGTTGTCTGCCTGAAACACACCCAACAAAGGAATAAGCACTGATCCTAACACAGGACTTCAACAAATTATCTATTAGAAAATTTATACTTTTGCCAGACTGTTCTTACAGGAGACGGAAATTTGGTTTGGCTCAATATAAGCATGCCAAGTAGGGTTGACAGTCTGACTTTTAAATTCAGTGTAATTAAGACAAAGGTATCTTAAAAGTAATTACTACGATGTTAACCCTGTCATTCTATAATATCAACTCATTTTAAACTTTAACTCTGAAGGAGCACAGGGCTAAAGAGCCCCTAGCCACACAAGCAACATAACCAACCTCTGTTCCCGAGATCTAGCATCCAAGCAAACACCCAGGACCAAGACTACATTGCATTAGCAACATGCATGTGTTACCTGCCAGTTAACGCTAGATTATAATAATTTAAACGTGTTTACTTGTTCCTAGTGATGCATTTGAACAAGAGGCTAGCAAGGTTACATAAGACTTCACTAACCTAAATTAATTTAACACGCAAAAGTCAGGTAGCATTAAGCAACTTAATTTACCTCAATACGTTTCTTCAAATTTGACGGCGAAGTTTTGAAAGCTAGTATTTCGTGTTTTCGAGGGAGACAAAGATGGCACCGGGATCTCCATGAATCATTTTTAGAACCGGTTATCTCAAACAACTCTATTAAATAAGGCCATGAGTGGCGCATCTCTAATGACTGAATCTCCGTGGTGGCCTTTCTCGAATCCATTTTGGGTGTTTTATCACCGGTTAGTGCTGCTGCTGATGCTGCTGCTGCGGGCGCACCCCACTCTTGTTGAAGGAGGGTCTAACATCACCTGCCCGCTTTGATTGGTTCAGTGGACCAATTCCCCTCTCGCCATTGATTACTTTAAAACCAACAAACAAACAAAAAAACGCAACGTGACTGTAACGTGTAACGCAACGCATTGTAGAAATGAGTAGAAAGTATAGATATTTGCTGTAAAATGTAGTGGAGTAAAAGTCAAAAGTACCCACAACTAAATCTACTTAAGTAAAGTACAGATACATGAAAAATATACTTAAATATAAATATACTTAAGTACAAATATACTTAAGTACATTCCACCACTGCCTGTCATCATCTGTCATCGTTTGCGAAGAGTTTTAGTTGTAATGATAATTTGCTAATTGTTTTCTTTTTGTCGATGCACTTGGCCGTTTGTATCAATTTAAAATCTTCACAACACTTTGTTCTCCCTTCTCACAAAACTCTCCACGAGACGCCCTCCTCCAACAGGAAGAAAAAGACGAGTAGAGCGGTGAGTTTTGGATCCAAGTTTTATGACAGCACTTTGCGTAACGTTGCCCCCTTGTGGACGCCTAGTTTAATTACATTAGAAATGCGAGTAAGTGGGAAAACGGTCGCCACACGATTTCAAAACAGAAATGCCTCAGGATCTTGTGAGTACAACGACGTCGATTTTTAACATAGGGATATTTTTCGCATTTGTAATGATAACATTTCATAAGATTCCTGTATAGTTGCTGAAAAACCTCTTTTCCCCAATTAGAGAGGTGGTGTCTGTCACCATTAAAATATGAATTACATTATGAAACAGGCCATGTCAATAAAATCATATTCAAGTCTGTCAGTCAGAAATGTTAGAATAATTACGTTGGATCCAAATGACAGTTATCATTGGTCAGTACACATTTACACACATTCTCACTGAGCTGTAAGAGAAGTCCCTGTACATACCTGTTTTTCAGTCCTCTCTGCTGCCACTGATACTGTTTTATGGTCTCTGTGTTCATCCACCATACACAGATAACACATGAACTGTTGGTCTGTTCGACACCACAGCTTAATCAGTTCGTTATGATGAGGGCAAATCTGGTCTTGTAGTTTTCCTGTGGCATCAGTCACATTGTGTCTCTTCCCTTTGAACAGTTTTTCATGTTGTTCAAAGTGAGTTTGACAGTAGGAATCCAGACACACCAGACAGGACTTGATGGCTTTGAGTTTTCCCCCAGTACAAACACCACACTCCACATCTCCAGGTCCAGCATAACAGTGAGCAGGAGGAGCAGCAGCTTGGAGTCTCGTCTTCTTCAGTTTCTCCACCATTTCTGCCAGTATGGCATTTTTTCCCAGAACTGGTCTTGGACTGAAGGTCTGTCTGCACTGGGGGCAGCTGTAGACTCCCTTCTGATCATCCTGATCCCAGCAGCCCTTAATACAGCCCATACAGTAACTGTGTCCACAGGGAATAGTCACAGGATCCTTAAGGAGATCCAGACAGACTGGACACGCGAACTGGTCCTGACCTACTGAAATATTGGCCTCTGCCATTTTACTGATCACACACTCAGAAATGTGAACAATCGATTAAACACACACTGATCAGGAAGCTCAGATCACTTTCATGTCTTTGTAAGTGAAAGTAGGAGTGACTTCCTGGTTCTGTGTGAGTATAAGTTTGTCTTAAAGTGACAGATCACTCATTAATAAACAGAGAGGTATGGTCTGTGTGTTTATGTGTGTGTGTTTGTGTGTGTGTGAGAGAGAGAAAAAGAGAGAAAAAGAGAGAGAGAGAGAGAGAGAGAGAGAGAGAGAGAGAGAGAGAGACAGAGAGAGAGACAGAGAGAGAGAGAGAGCAAAACAGACTGGGGAGGGGTTTTACAAACGCACCTGCAGTCTCACCTGAAGAAACTACATGTGTATTGTTGCTGTAGTGTCGCTCTGCTGCTCTCTGCTGGAGACACAGAGACTTACACTGAACACTGAATTTCCATTTAAGTTATTAAGCAGTTCTCTACAGCTGAGAGAGGTAATCCTCATTCATAGACACTGATCATTTTGAATAGCAAGTCTGAAATAAGAAGTTTACTGCAGGATCAAATACACACAAAACTGAATACCCACAACCTCCTCTCAGGGAACTGCACTGGACTTTGAGAGGGTGAGAGAATAAGGTGATAGCAACAGCATGTCTTTGGTTTGTGTGTAAAAAACTGATCACATATGTGTGGTAAACTGACAGTGAAGGTAGTGAATTAGGTTCAGTGTTGGGGACACAGAGCAGAATAAAGTTGTTGAATGTGGGGGAAGAAATGTTTTAGTGAGAAGTCGTGTTTTCATTAACAGTCTGTTTAGAGAGCAGAGCCCACCTCTTTATAACTGTTCTCCTCATGGGAACTGATGCCCTAAACATCTTTTTCGTTAGAGCATAATAACCAGTTAACAACATCTATAATAACACATTAAAACTCCCTCATAAATGCTGGTCAGAAATGAACTGCTATCACACAATATCTGTAATTCATTTTACTAAATAAAACACCCCCTTCAGGCCTAAAATGGTCTCTTTTCCACCCTGTGACCCTGTTTATTAAAGTTTAATTACAGATAAAGTAGACTGCTCTGGTTCTCTGTTGGGCAGCCCTGTACTAATGTGTGACAGCATGTTTACAGATACAACACTGGTAGTTTATAACTATTTATTCATGATTTATAAATTATTTATTGATAATTTTTGATTATTCATGAAAACTATGTATTATGAGGCTATTATATGTAAGGTGTTTTTGTTTGTCTCCATCCGCTGGTCACATGATGTTTATCTAGAACCAACACTCTCCACACCTTACTATTGATTGATTACTGTGAGGAGAAGTGGCAGTAATGGGATATATTGATGCACTGCTGTGTAATGAGATGAATCTCCAGACTCAGACAAACTGGAAGTCTCTGGAGGGTCTGTGATCACTGATAAACAAACACACAGATATCTGTATAGAGATGGTGTTGGAGGCTGACGTCATGACCACACCATCTGTGGTCTATTGATGGTTCTGGGCAGAGCTAAAAGGAGTCAGTCAGATTGAGTTTAGATTCAGTAATGATGTGGTATGGTTGACATGACCATTAGACTGTGTCATATGCTCTATGACTGAGTTGAATGTAATAAGAGTCACCCTCTCCAGAGTCAGTGCTGTCAGAATATCTACTGAATGTAAAAATCACACAGGATTCAGACAGAGAGACACTCAGTTCAGTTTTCATTAATTTACTTCAGTTCATTCAACTCAACATAGACACACTTCTCAGATTTCTTGTTTTTTTTAAATAGATTAGAAATGACGTACCTTCTGTCTCAAAGGTCAGCGGTCAAAATCCAAATGACAAAAACGTACATGATGATTTTACTTGACTGTCCATCTCTGGTTTAAACAAAATCTCCAAGCATCGGGGGAAGACTGAGCATCATAAAATGATTTTATCAGGACAAAATCAACACAGTCATGAAAAGAAACCTCTCAATCAACACTTCAGATATCTCACCAGAAAACATGTAGAGAAGAATCAGAGGATGATCATTAGAGTAATCTCAGCTACAATCACAGCACTCCTTTACTACAACCTCCATCCATAATAACCTAATCATGTCTGTCATCTGATAATACAACACAGTCATTTGACATTATGATCATAACTGAACCATTCTATTTTAATAATTTTTGATGGTGGCATAAACTCACTTTTGACCCTAAACCACTAAAAAAGTCTCCTCTGACCCTAAACCCAGGACAGAGGGGCTGAGTGAATGTGGTCTGGACTGTGTGGAGGAGGATCATTGTGTCAGAGACGCTGTAGAAGGACAGAGTTCCTGCCCTGTGGTCCACATACACTCCTATTCTGGAGGAACTGGGGACTATGGGGAGTTTAGTCTCTTTATTATTGTGCCAGAATGAATAATTAGAGGGAGAACAGTACAAACTCCAGGACTGATCATTACGTCCAAACCAACACTCACGACCCCGTCCTTTCCTGCTGATGTCTTTATATGACACTGATATATAAACCCCATGACGCCCACTCCACTCAGTCTCCCAGTAACAGCGTTCAGACACACTCTCTCTACACAACACCTGATAACACACATCAAATCTCTCTGGATGATCAGGATATGACCGGACTGTGTGACTGTATGTCACCACTCTGTTCCCCTCAGACAGACAGAGGTTTTTATATGCTGTGTTGGGATCCAGTGTGAGATCACAGGAATCTGGTGGAGTTGAGGAATAAAAATGACTGATGAACATCAAGACATTTTAAAAATGAAAACTTAAATCACTGAAATCAATAAAAAAACATTAACAGAGACATGAATGAAATGTAATATTCACTTTATCTTAAACGTATCTTTCATTATATCAAATTGAAATTTCAAAACAAGACACTTTATATCCAATCTCAACTTTCTAACATAGATAATCTTTCTTATATTCATTTTTAAATGTAAATTTGATTCCCTCTCAGGATCATAACCACCAAAAAGTTCCCCCTCTCTCTCTCTTTTTACATTTTTCACTGTCTCTCTTTCTTGCTCTTTCTCTGTAAATCTACTCCTCCTAGTTAATTCAATTAAACTAATCTGAGGGTTTTATTGACATAAGTTATGAAAATATCACTAAAGTAAAATCACTAAAGGGGGAGGGATCAAAGGGGGCGGAGCTTATCTGCTGTTGTCTTATTGTGACTGTGGAATGTTTGAAAACTGTCAGGAGTTTAACAGTCATAACTGTCAACTTCACTACTCAACTGTCACACTGTGAGTGTCAAATGTTAATTTACTTTTTACAAAATTTTCTGTTTTTCTTTATCTTTTTAATTTCTTAATGTCTTTCCTGTACCTAGTCATGATTCTTCTCTCTCTCTCTCTCTCTCTCTCTTTCTGTCTCAATTCAGTTCCACATGATTTAGTGTCAGATATGTTACCAAAGTAGATCATTTTATGACAATAAATGTAAACTTGCAATGTGAGAGAACCAATAATAATGACAACCAATAATAATGACATGAAATAATGACAACAACAACAATAATAATAACAATAATAATAATAACAACAACAACAATAAATATAGCCACAAGCGGTGATGGCAGGCCCTTGCACCTCCGGCGATCTGGACCCGTGACATTTCGTCATCCAACAATGCACTCATATCTGATGTGTGTGTCAGATTACATGGTCAGCAACAGCTAAAGGGATTCGGGCTTACAACCATACAACCACAAAATATCAGCAAGTTAGTTGCTCAGGTATTGGCAAGTAAACACAAATATTAAAGCTATATTAATGTCCATGTGTGTCTTTGCACGATATAGACATCGGTGTCATGATTCTAAATAAAATTACAAAAAGGAGAAAAAAACTGTTTCTTCGGAAGCATACAATACTGCCATACTGCTGTAGGGGTCGTCAGGTCCGTAAACCATGTTACCCATAATTCCCTGCTTGACCGCATGGGTAATCTGTACCCATCTTCTCAGGTTTCACTGTAACGGTATTGGATACAGCAATGAAGCAGCTACCATACAGTGATGACGCAATTTTCGCCATAAAACCGCGGAAAATTCTTTTCCTTTCCAGCCCCGCAATTCTGCAACTCCCTAGCAGCGGCTCGCTCTAGCAGCAGCTCGCTAGCAGCGGGTGTCTCTTTTCTCTGCCGAAGAAAAGGACAGCGTAACAAAGAAGCGAGACATTTGTACAACCAAAGTTTAATTTACTTTCTCTCGCGCAGTTGCAACTTTACCTTCTACCGGCTAGTTACACTGTAACGCACAGTATTCGACGGAAGAAAAGGCGACCCTAAACCGACCCTAAATCCCTTTTTTATTTCTTTAAACGTCGATTAACTAAACCAAGAACCCTTCAAGATCATCGTACGAGCCACCGAGCCCCGAAGATCTTCAAGTGACAAGGAAAGGAACTTCTCTCTGGACCTGTGAATCGCACTGCTCATCAGACTACCAAAGACGCACCTTCGGTCGCCACGCAATGAGCTATTCAAAGTAAGGCTGGCATCTGGGCATACTTTAGTATTAAGATCATACGCATTTAACGTGAAGAAAGTGTTATCATTTGAATTCTTTTATGATTTAAATGTACACACTGTATTTCATGTACGATGCGGTTTTTAGCCGTTTGCTATTTTCTTTTGGTTACAACTAGTGAAGGATAGATCTGGCATGCATTCTCTCTCTCTCTAACTCCCTTTTTCTGATTGCACACCTCCAACATTGGGATTGCAGCGTGACTTAAGGGTTGGGTAGAGTTGTTGAGTTTAGGGCCTACTTACTTGAGATTAGCTCTCAAGTTAGACATTCTTTGGTCTCTCGCACACATGCGCTTCTCGGTGCCACCCCCACTCTAGTTGGTGCCTAGCACACACGCTTGCGCACTAAATCCTCATACCACGCATACCTCTTCTGTTCGCCTGCGCAGCCTCTCTCCAAAGAACTCCTCCCTCTCTCTTCAGTGCGCAGCTGGGCACACGCCCACATACACGCACGCGCTCTCTCTCTCTCTCTCACACACACTCACACACACACACACACACACACACACACACACACACTCACTCATCTCTGGTCTAAAGGCGCTTTCGCACCGGAGGAACTTTTCATAGTTCTTAGAACTGTTGGAGAAAGTACCCCCTTTTTGGCGTGTTCGCACCGCAGGAACTTAGAACGATTTTAGTTCTAAGAACGCCGTTTTGAGGGGCTTTTTTAGCCCCTACTCCAGGGTAGGTACTTTTGCAGCACAATAGGAACCTTGTGACGTAGGTGTACAGCCATTGGTCCAGATGCAGGTATACGCTGATTGCAACCGCCATTTTTAAAGATCCGTGCAAAATATAAAGTCTTAGAACGTAGTTCATTTAGCTTTTGATATTCATGTCTCAAAATGTCTGGAATTGCAGGAGGGGGCACATAGTTTTTATATTTTATTTTACCGGTATTTTATATCCCCCAACAATGACCATTTTGCAACGTCCAATGTATATTTGTACATTGAGGAGGTAGCGTACACTCCGCTTCGGTAGGTGCTTGTGTGGCTGTGATCCGCATTTTAACCTAAAATAAGAATGCGTTTATCCAGCTTACGATTTTAGGGCTGCGGCGGGGGAAAGGGGGAAAAAAAAAACACGATGCCGCGAGCAAGGGTCAGGCACAAGCGCTATGCTAGCACCCGAAGAGTACTATGCCCATCAAGTCATTCACTGCTACTGCGGTGGTAAATGCATAAATGCATTGGGAAATTATTTTCTCCATTGGACTGGGTCTATCGTCATACAGTTTTATTTTCGTTAATGAGAAGGCAGTTATAGGTTATCTAATGTGCAATCAATATTTCTGTCATTCAAATTCAATAAAACTCATTGCGTATACTGTAGTCTAGTTTGTCGATTTCTTTTGCCGCAGTAATGGTTCTTTTTTTCCTTTTGGAAGTATTTAAAAGGTCTTAAAAGTCATTATAATTTGTACTTCAAAATGTGCAGCTATCCTGGTTAGTCGTAAACAACAGCTCTTAGCTGCTATACCGTCGGCCGGCTTACGTCACTTCAGCGTTCCTACTGGCGGTGCGAAAGCAAACAGAAAAAAGCCCCTAGAACGAATGTAGTTCTAGGGGAAGCTCCACAGGGGGTAGTTCCTATCGAATTAGACCCTAGAACTGTTCGGTGCAAAAGCGCCTTAACACTCATTCAGTCCTACACTGAATACCTGTACATAGACTCATTACCATTTTGTTACCATTTACCCTTTGATCATTCTATTTGCTGCTGATTATTGATTGTACCATATTAGTATTAGTTTGCCAATTAGTATTGATTGTGTTAATAAATAGTATCATTGAAATAAACTGTTGTCCTGTCTGTTCCTGCCACAGTATTCATTGAATGCCAACCTCTGCCATCAAAGCACTCCCAATTACCTTCACCAATCTGGTTGTTCATGAGTGTTATGGGTTTAGTAGTGTAATTGTAATACATTAGTACTGCAATACTCTCTAAGACTGTAGCACAGTGTTACAGCTAGCTTACCCCATTAATCTTGGTTGTTTAATTAATAAAATATTGAACACCCAAATTAATAGTTAATAAATTTTATGAGACTGATTTATTAATCCTATCACACCTACATCTTTTGGTGTCCCTGTGTTAGGACTGCAATTGCACCTACACTGCCCACATGGGTGAGTTAGCAACAACGCGACTCAAAGCTGATTTTGCCTGTGACTCATCCACAATTTTCATACAGCTTGTCAACCGTTATCCACGATTTAATCACCAAATTAATACCACACCACAATTAAAAGAGGTCGTTTTTAACGAAGCAAAACGTCTCCCAATTTCGGTGATTTAGCAACACTGCTAATGTGCCCAAAACACATAATCAAACATGACCGCTCTTCTTGTCCAAATCAAAACACATAATCAAACATGAACGCTCTTCTTGTCCAAATCAAAACACATAATCAAACATGACCGTTCTTCTTGTCCAAATCAAAGACATGTCGAGGGGTATGACGTAAGCACCGCTAGACCAACCTCGACGGTACAACTCATTAATTTGATTGATTAGAAAAGAAAACACCTTTTCTGTTATGAGATGGTGGCGGTATAGCAGGGTGTTACTCTGGGCATGTGGATATCATCATAACCAATAACCTGTGAAGTTTTAGCCCTATCAAGCAGTGCATGGAGAATTTATGACACACTGCTGTCCTGCGTGGCAAGACATGTAAATTCATCATTTCACCATTTCAACACCTTGCAACATATCAAAAATCCCTTGCCAATTTAAAATCTGCAACATCTTGACATCATACGTAGCAAATCAGACATGAATCCAATGAACCGTCTAGGAGGAGAAAGTCAAAATGTAACACGTGTCAAAACGCACCAAATCCAAAATAACTCACTTTCTGTTGGGAATGGCCAATACAATGAAATGGAAAATTTGTTCATCTTGGGGAGACCTACATGCCTACAAAATTTGGTGCATGTAGCTGAAACTACATGCCGACACAAGACTCAATGCCATATGGGGGCGCTATGGAGTCCCTGGGCCACACCCGGGGCCAAGCCTCCGTCTCTGAGTAACTGTCACAAGCACTAATGTGTGTACCGAATTTCAGGAGTTTTCACCCATGGGAACCACCTCAAAAATGGCCAAGTCTTGAAGAAAAAGAATAATAAAAATAATAATAAATAAATAATCCTTAGGAAAGCAATAGGGGCCTTGCACCTTCGGTGCACGCGCCCTCCGGTGGACACCGGAGGCACAGCACCTTCGGTAACAGTTAACAGTTGTTAAGGAGTTAAGCTGTGTAGGAGTTGTGAAGGTTTGTTGTAATCATGTAATGACTGAGCTATTACTGTCAGCAATCAAGCATGTGTCTGAGTGTGTGTGTGTGTGTGTGTGTGTGTGTGTGTGTGCGCATGCGTGTACGTGTATGCGTGCATGTGTGTGTGTGTGTGTGTGTGTGTGTGTGCTACTCACATTGTAAGAACTCCTCTCTGGTTTTGGGTTCAGGGAGAGGAATGATGTCAGTGTTTCTCACTAGAAAAGCAAAAGGATTCATTAGACTCATTATTAAAGTGTTCACAATAGAAAGAGAAACGGAGAAATAGAACAGAAAATACTTGAAATGAAATATTCTTTACAACATTTAAGTAACAGCATCTAAATCCTAAACCTTTACTGGAAAGTCTTCCAAACTCCTCCTTACATAAATCCTCCAGTTGCTCTTTCAGCTGAGAGACAGATTTTCCTACATCCTCAAAAGAGAGGTGTGGACTGACAGTGATGCTGGGTAAGTCTTCAGATCCAGGAGGGGTACAGAGAGATGAGAAACTCTAAACACACTCACACAAACACACACGCAAACACACACAGATACACACACACACACACACGCATGCACACAGATACACAAGTACAGCCTTGATGGATGGAAACAAAATTTTACACAAATTTTACTGAGGAGAAGTCAGTTACTGTTATATTGGTGATCACTTTGTCCTCCACTGTTACCTGGAGGAAATGGATGTGATCCTCTGTGTGTGAAAGCTGCTCCAGCTCAGTGTCTCTCCTCCTCAGATCAGCAATCTCCTGCTCCAGTCGCTCCAGGACTCCTTCAGCCTGACTCAATTCACTCTTCTCCTGATCTCTGATCAGCTCTGTCACCTCACGGCACCTTCTCTCAATGGAGCGGATCAGCTCAGTAAAGATCCTCTCACTGTCTTCCACTGCTGCCTGTGCAGAGCGCTGTTAGGACACACACACACACACACACACACACACACACACACACACAGTGGAGGGGGGTCCATTACAATCACATACACATACTCAGCTCTTACTCAGCCAGTCTGTTCCCTACACTGTGACTCAGAGGGATTGGACAGTAGCCCAACACTGGACTCCTCACTGACTGATTGGAGGAGAACCCTGACTGAGCCCTCAAATGACTCCTCCAGCAGCCAGCTCTTGTCTTCTCCTCTGTTCAACACTCACCCTCAGAGACTCCACAGCCTGTCTCAGCTCCTGCACCTCCTTCTCTCTCTCCTGGATTCTCTGCTGGGTTTTCCTCTGACTTTCTCCCAACTGTTTCTGTTACACAAATAAAACACATCATTACACTTGGTCCATTTACACACATTCTTCTGTATCCAATGAATGTCAGTGTGATAAAAAAGTCACTATCTCGACTGTTTAAATTTGAGGCTGTTTGCACTCATATATTTAACTGTTTTGGTTTGCTTTAAAGCCCAATTTTTCCCTTTGAGTATGAATTTATATCTGTAATTATAAAACGAAAACACTGGGTATTTGATGAGTAGCCTGTAGTGATAAATAATTACAGTCATAATCAGTATAAGAGTATCAGTGGAGACAGTCATTATAGAGGTGAACTCTAAAGGAATGTGTTATTACATAAAGAGGAGAAGGTATTTAGCCCCACAAATACTCTGCCCTTTCTCTTCTCATTTTAAATACAATCAAATGGACATAATGTGATAAAGTGAAAATAAATCAATGTTCTCCACACTGTATACATATCACAATATTACATTTGTCACAGCAAAATTATTCTTCGACAGAGAGCAGGAAAAATACATTTGTGTCAATTTGAGCTAACGTTTGCTCAGGTTAGAAAATAGCCTGTCATCATCTGTCATCGTTTGCGAAGAGTTTTGTTACTCAATTAAGAGTCTTAAATAGTTGTAATGATAATTTGCTAATTGTTTTCTTCTCGTCGATGCACTTGGCCGTTTTTATCAATTTAAAATCTACACAACAGTGTTCTTCTCTCTACCAAAACTCTCTACGAGACGTCCTCCTCCAACAGGAAGAAAAAGACGAGTAGAGCGGTGATTTTTAGATCTAAGTTTTACTACAGCACTTGGCGTAACATTGCCCCCTTGTGGACGGCTAGTTCAATTACATTAAAAATGCGAGTAAGTGCAAAAACGGTCGCCAATATTTCTTAATATTAATACAGTTTCAAAACAGAAATGCCTCTGCATATTGTAAGTACAACGACGTTGATTATTACTATATGGATATTCGTCGCATTTGTAATGATAACATTTCATAAGATTCCTGTATAGTTGCTGAAAAACCTCTTTTCCCCAGTTAGAGAGGTGGTGTCTGTCACCATTAAAATATGAATTACATTATGAAACAGGCCATGTCAATAAAATCATATTCAAGTCTGTCAGTCAGAAATGTTAGAATAATTATGTTGGATCCAAATGACAGTTATCAGTGGTCAGTACACATTTACCCACATTCTCATTGAGGTGTAAGAGAAGTCGCTGTACATACCTGTCTTTCAGTCCTCTCTGCTGCCACTGATACTGTTTTATGGTCTCTGTGTTCATCCACCAGACACAGATAACACATGAACTGTTGGTCGGTTCGACACCACAGCTTTATCAGTTCATTATGGTGAGGGCAAATCTGGTCTTGTAGTTTTCCGGTGGCATCAGTCACATTGTGCCTCTTCCCTTTGAACAGTTTTTCATGTTGTTCAAAGTGAGTTTGACAGTAGGAATCCAGACACACCAGACAGGACTTGATGGCTTTGAGTTTTCTCCCAGTACAAACACCACACTCCACATCTCCAGGTCCAGCATAACAGTGAGCAGGAGGAGCAGCAGCTTGGAGTCTCTTCTTCTTCACTTTCTCCACCATTTCTGCCAGTATGGCGTTTTTTCCCAGAACTGGTCTTGGAACGAAGGTCCGTCTGCACTGGGGGCAGCTGTAGACTCCCTTCTGGTCATCCTGATCCCAGTAGCCCTTAATACAGCCCATACAGTAACTGTGTCCACAGGGAATAGTCACAGGATCCTTAAGGAGATCCAGACAGACTGGACACATGAACTGGTCCTGATACTCTGAAAAACTGACCTCTGCCATTTTCAGAAATATGATCAATCCCTGAAACGCACGCTGATCAGGAAACTCAAGGGACTTTGATTTCTCTGTAAGTGAAAATGTTAGTGACTTCCTGGTGCTATATGAGAGTGAAAGAGTTTATTTTAAGGCCAAAGATCATTTATATTTCACAGAGAGGTGTGTCACTTTGATAGAGCAAGAGAGAGAGAGAGAGTGTGTGTCTGTGTGTGTGTGTGTGTGTGTGTGTGTGTGTGTGTGTTGTTTAACCTGGAATCTGCCCTTACAAAATTGCATGTGTAATTCAGAGGCAGTGTCAGTATGAAACTCTGCTGCCCTCTGCTCACATGTGTGTGGAGTCACTAGACAAACTCAACTAGTTCATCAAACAGATATATTTCAGTCTCTTTTACAACAGCTATAGCAGGGGCGGATTTAGGCATGGGTGACATCGGCAGCCACCCAGGGTTGCATCTTGCCGGGGGCGGCAATTGAGCGATCAGTTTTCTATCGTTTATTTGCATGTCACGTCAATGATATTATGTCACCGTATGGGTCAGTTAATCTTATCAGAGTGGGCGCCCTGATTCTAGTTTGTGAGCTAGATAGGCGACTGCCTGGGAAGGTCGCCCACTCAGAAGTACGAGATTGGAGGGGGCAGTGAGGGAGGGGTTCACCCAGGGCTCTGTACAAGTTAGAACCACGCCTGAAGTATGTACACTAGCAATGTATAATATTTTAATCTTGATAAGTTAAACCTGTAATGTTTTATACGTGCCATTATCACGTTCATGTTTAGTGAACTGGTTTACATTCAGTGTATTCTGTTGGATTTGTGGGTTAAATAAAAGGTGTTCAAACTCTGTAAGTAATGTTGTCGTTACCAGCCCTGGAAGATTGTTGCATAGAATTGTATTTTTATTATTTAACAAATTATATTTGTATTCCTGTCTAGTGATGTCTACGAGTAAATGTTTATTGATTAAAATGTGTTTGTGATGCTTTACACATTTGTTCTCATCGAATTAATTGCGACTTCTGTAGCTAGTCATAGTTGCCCAATATGGCGCCTGCACTAGAAATCCTTGTAATGCAGCTCTTGCTGATTCATCCTGAGGCAGAAAAGTTAATTGATCACCATTTAGACGCCATCTAGTGGCTAGTATTAGAATTGTATGTCGCGATTTCTTTATTCCCTTGTGTTCCTTTGTACAGAGACCACACACACCAATTCATATTGCTGTTCAGTCAAAGACTTAAGAGAGGGTGGATTTCCGTAACCTCCCGTCTTTGCCCAGTCATCCCTCTGACCGAGGACTAGAGTGATTTCAGTTGGACCCCAGCATACATACAACTTCAGATGTTCCACACGTGAATGGGACAGGGCACAGAGGTCCAAATTTATTTATCTGTCTCCTTCTTTTTTGGTTTGTACATTGTACATTTTTTGCTTGGCATTTTTTTAAAAATAAAAAACATTAAGAAAGGAGCTGAAAACAGACAGCATTCAAATGTTCAACTGAAAAATGAATTATTCTTAGCTATTCTTGTATTAAATTAAGTGACATTTTAAGTGTGTGTAACTTACAAAAAGCTCTTCTCTGGTCTTTTGAAGAATGATTTTGAAATTTGTCACTATAAAGTAACATACTGATTATCCACCTGATCAAAATGGAATTGTAATCAACTTGACATTAAATAAAATATACTTTATTCTGTGTTTTCAGTGACTCCAACCTGCACTATCTAGAAGTGGCATCAGATTGTGCTAGTTTTGTTTGGATTCTTCTAGACATTAAAACGACTGATTGTTTCTAAGCCCTTTGAGAGTGTCAGGCCTCTCTCTCTCTCTACCTCCCTGTCTCCAGGCCAATCAGAGTCCATTTGGACTGGTATTCCAGAAAGTAGGTTTAAACAGTATCATCATTAACAGTGAAATACAACCCCCCCCCCCCCCCCCGCCCACACACACACACACACACACACACACACACATACACATACATTCACACATACACACACACACACACACACACACACACACACATGCACACATACACACACACACACTCACACACACACACACACACATACAGACACAAACACAAACACCCTCGGCCACTCTTGTCTGTCTTTCTTCCCTTGTCATCCAGAGATTGTCTTCATCTGACTCAGGCTGTAGTAAAGTGTGTCTGAATAAGAGGAGATAAGGTACTGCCAGGACAGGGAAATGTCTCCATCTAGTGGTGGCATTATTACTCTCCACCACCACATAAAAAAAATTAAAAGGGTTTGATGTGTTAGGACTGTAAATGGTTGAGAAACATTTCAGTCTCCATATTCCTTTTTTTCTGGACTAAAGAGATTAGATTAGGATTAGACAATGAGGACAAACATTAGACACAGAGGACAGACATTAGACTCAGAGGACAGACATTAGACACAGAGGACAGACATTAGACACAGAGGACAGACATGAGACACAGAGGACAGATATGACAAAATGAAAATGAACATTAGAGATGAGAACAGACATTGGACATGAGCTCCAGGAGTGATGAGGAAATCAGGACTTTGTCTCCATCTGCTGGTCACATTACATCCATCCAGCACCAACAAGGATGAACTGCCAATCAACAGTCTGAGTGATCTTGTTTCCGTGGGAACAGTCATTCACACACGAGTCCAGATGTAGTACTGTAATGTGTGAGTGTGTAGTGAGTGTGATGACAGGTTGACTGTACAGGTGTGTGTATGATGAGGATTAGAAACACAGTCAGGAAGACTGACAGGAGCAGACTTTTCTCTTCATCTCCACTCATCAAACCATTGTGTGAGAATCAGAGGATCTGATCTCAGGACTGTGTCTTTGCTTTGGTTTCATTTCATCCTTTTCACCCTCATCTTTCTTCACTCAAACGTTCACTAATGTGTGTATTTTATTTTAGTACAGAAGTTGAGTAATGTCGGTCTAATAAGTGCATTTTATCTAGATCAGACTTAACACAACACTCTTATCATCATTAAGCATATTACTAAAACTAAGCCAACTATGCCGTGTGTAATAACTCAGTACTAATCAGGTCAGAAACAGGTTTAACACAGTACAACTGACCAACTACACCACAATATAGACTGGGACAGATCATTTTATTTCAAATTTAATCACTTAAAAAACAAAACAAACAAAAATACAAAAAGGCAAACAAGGCTTAGAGGCAAAGGAAAGAAAATAACAAATTGAAAACAGACACTAACTATTAATAAACAATATCTACCTGCATGCAAAATGAGAATAAAATATACAAACTGAACAAAAACAGAAGAAAAACAAACGATGGACCCTCCCCATTTTTGGGGGGTTTGTCGGTGAATAAAATGACAAAAGTGCTTACAAAAATGATAAGAGGTTTGTGTGTGATTACACAGTGTAAGTGATGACTGGTGAAATGTAGTGTAGTCTGACCAGCAGGGCTGTGGTCACAGACAGACTGAGTTTCCACAGGATCCAGAAACCTCTTAATTACAAAACACCACCTTTCAGCTTTCTATTACAGAGAGAGTGTGTATTTGTTTGAGAGAAAATATATGCGTGCGTGTGTGTGAGACAGAGAAAGAGAGAATGAGGGAGAGAGAGAGAGAGACAGACAGAGACAGAGAGGAGTTTATCATTGTATATGTTTGTGTTTGTGTGTGACAGTGAGAGAGTGTGTGTGTATCAGTGACTCTGTGTGTAGTAGAGAGCTTTGAGCAGAGATGTGTTTAAGAATGTTTGTGTGTGTTTTCCAAAAGAGAGTGAGTCTATACTTACTTATCACTGTATGGGTCTGCATGTTTCGATGACAGTGAGGAAGAGAGAGGGTGTTTCTTTGACATAATAGGTGCATGTGAGCACATGCATCAGACAGAGAGACAGAGAGAGAAAACAGTACCCTGTTTTCCTACTGAGATTCCCAATGCTGATGAACGAATTCAAGAACATATGTATGAAGTGTATTACAAATGTGACATTTTCAGTGTCAAAAATCAAAACTCCAATTCTAGGAAAACAAAAACTTACACAATGTATGTATGACAGTCTTCCGGTATAAAATTCTCCTTCTCTGATTCACACACAAACTCTCAACAATGGGGGCACATTGAACTTCACAAAATGAAGGAAAAAATTAACAACAAAACCCATTAAGAGAAACTTCCCACAGTCAGAGGATGATCATTAGAGTAATCTCAACTACAATCACAGCACTCCTTTACTACAACTTCCATCCATAATAACCTAATCATGTCTGTCATCTGATAATACAACACAATCATTTGACATTATGGCCACAACTGGACTATTATATTTTATTCATTTTTGATGGTGGTATAACCTCACTGTTGACCCTGAACTAAAAATGCCTCCAACCCAAAACCCAGGATAGAGGGGCTGAGTGAATGTGGTGTGGACTCTGTGGAGGAGGGTCATTGTGTCAGAGACATTGTAGAAGGACAGAGTTCCTGCCCTGTGGTCCACATACACTCCTATTCTGGAGGAACTGGGGACTATGGGGAGTTTAGTCTCTTCATTATTGTGTATGAATGAGTAATCGGAGGGAGAGCAGTACAAACTCCAGGACTGATCATTACGTCCAAACACACACTCATAACCCCGTCCTTTCCTCCTGATGCTTTCATATGATACAGCTATATCAACCCCATCACCCCCACTCCACTCAGCCTCCCAGTAACAGAGTGCAGACAAACCCTGTCCACCCAGTACCTGACCCCACCCATCAAATCTCTCTGGATGATCAGGATATGACTGGATTGTGTTACTGCATGTCACCACTCTGTTCCCCTCAGACAGACAGAGGCGTTTATGTGCTGTGTTGGGATCCAGTGTGAGATCACAGGAATCTGGTGGAGTTGAGGAATAAAAATGACAAATGAACATCAAGAAATTTTAAAAATTAAAACTTAAATGTCTGAAATAAGTAAAAAAAAAAAATTAACAAAGACATGAATGAAAGACATGAACAATAAATGTTAAAAGTGAATTAATGAGGGAAACACAATAGCAGTAGAGACAGAAACAGAACAAGCAACATGGAACAACAGTAACAATGTCATGTGAGAGAACCAATAATAACAATAATAATAATAATAATAATAATAATAATAATAATAATAATAATAATAATAATAATTGCTAAGGAGTTATTTATTTTAGCTATGTTTATGTTGCAATCATTGAGCTATGAGTGTGCATGCTTGCGTCTGTGTGTTTGTGTGTGAGTGTGTATGTGTGTTAGGGATGGTAAGATTCACCAATTCACACAGGTACACCGGTATAAAAGTTCACGATGTGATTGCCCTGATTAAAAAGTGTGCACCGGATACAATTTGGCATGAACTCAGGCTGCATCATTTCTAACATCTTTACATGGGTAAAATCTGATTTATTTATGTATAATTATTAGTGGAGGCCCTATGCCTTTATTATTTAGAAATGTGAAATACTAAACTGTTTCTCAAGCACACACACACACACACACACATACACACACACACACACTCACACATACACACACACACACACACACTCATCTCCACTGCTGTCAGTGGCCAGTTCTCCTCAAGTCTCTCAGCCAAGTCTCACACCAGTTGGAGTTTCCTTAAGAAGAACCAAAGAACTATAATCAAACTATCTGGACCATACTGAATTGTATAGAATCATATTCTTTTGAATCCCATCTTATCGTGTTGAAGCGCACTGTGCTGAATCAAATCCTGTTGAATCGCACTGTATCACAATAGGGGTGAATCATATCGTATCACATTAGTAGTTGGTTCATATATATCTCTAATGTATTGGATCGTTGGCAATGCATCGAGATGTGTATCGCATCGGCCTCAGTGATGGAGATGCACATCCCTAGTGTGTGTGTGTGTGTGTGTCCGCGCGCGCACTACTCACATTGTAAGAACTGCTCTCTGGTTTTGGGTTCAGGGAGAGGAATGATCTCAGTGTTTGTCACTAGAAAAACAAAAGGATTCATTAGACTCATTATTAAAGTGTTCACAATATAAACTGAAATAGAGAAATGAAAGAGAAATTACTTGAAATTAAATATTATTTACAACATGTAAGTAACAGTATCTAAATCCTAAACCTTCACTGGAAACTCTTCCAAACTCCTCCTTACATAAATCCTCCAGTTGCTCTTTCAGCTGAGAGACAGATTTTCCTACATCCTCAAAAGAGAGGTGTGGACTGACAGTGATGCTGGGTAAGTCTTCAGATCCAGGAAAGGAACACAGAGATGAGAAACTCTACACACACACACACACACACAGACACACACACAGATACACAAGTACAGTCTTGATGGATGGAAACAAAACTTTATACACATGTTACTGAGGAGAAGTCAGTTACTGTTATAATGGTGATCACTTTGTCCTCCACTGTTACCTGGAGGAAATGGATGTGATCCTCTGTGTGTGAAAGCTGCTCCAGCTCAGTGTCTCTCCTCCTCAGATCAGCAATGTCCTGCTCCAGTCGCTCCAGGACTCCTTCAGCCTGACTCAATTCACTCTTCTCCTGATCTCTGATCAGCTCTGTCACCTCACGGCACCTTCTCTCAATGGAGCGGATCAGCTCAGTAAAGATCCTCTCACTGTCCTCCACTGCTGCCTGTGCAGAGCGCTGTTAGGAGACACACACATACACACACACACACACACACACACACACACACACACACATACACACACACACACAGAGAAGGGGGGTTCATTACAATCACACACTTCGCTCAACTCTTATTAGCCCAACACTGGACTCCTCACTGACTGACTGGAGGAGAACCCTGACTGAGCCCTCAAATGACTCCTCCAGCAGCCAGCTCTTGTCTTCTCCTCTGTTAAACACTCACCCTCAGAGACTCCACAGCCTGTCTCAGCTCCTGCACCTCCTTCTCTCTCTCCTGGATTCTCTGCTGGGTTTTCCTCTGACTTTCTCCCACCTGTTTCTGTTACACAAATAAAACACATCACACTTGGCCCATTAACAAGCAACTGGTTCTTGAATCATAATCAGTACAACAGTATCAGTGGAGAATCATCATGTAACTGAAATGTAAAGGAATGTGCTACTGAAAACAAAAGAACAGGTATTTAGCCCCACAAATGCTCTGCATTCTCACTTTTCTTTTTGAATATAATGAGTAGAGGGGAGTAGAAAAGATTCATCAGTTTAAGTTAACGCTCGTCCAGGTTAGAAAACAGCCTAAATATCTCTGTGATGATCTGTTATCGTCTGCGAAGAGTTGTGTTACTCCTGTAAGATTCCTTAATAGTTGTTATGATGATTTGCGAAGTGTTTGCTTTTTGCTGATGCACTTGGCCGTTCGTATCTGTATAAAATCTACACAACACTTTGTTCTCCCTCTCCCCAAAACTCTCCAATTTTACTCTCCATTTTGCCACGAAGAGTTAAGAAATAAAGGAAGTGTCTGCATTAAAGAGTAATCCTGCCCCCTAAGGGAGCAGAGATCGAAGTTACATTTACATTTAAGTTTTACTACATGACATAGCGTTGCATTGCCCTCTTGTGGTCAGCTAGTTCTATTACATGAAAAATGCGTATAAATGGAAAACGTTCGACAGTAATGATTAATTTAAATGTCACTTTAAAACAATGGTGCCTCAGAAATGTTAAGCACAATAACGTTGATAATTAATAAATCGATATTTCATGGCATCTGTAATAACAGCATTTTCTCAAAATATCCTCTTATTCTCTTGAAAAGCTTCTTTGTCTTAATTAGAGAGGTGACACATGCTGTCATTGAAATTTACATTGCATTACATGACGAACCTTGTTAATAAAATCAGGTTCAGTTCATCAGAACTTTTAAGCTACAGTAATTTTTCAGTTCGTATTTTTGGGGTCTGGTCCCTCGTTAAAGTATTATACAATGCCCTCTGCACCCTCACTCACAGTTTCAAAATGACTAAACTGTCTTCAAATGTTGGGATCTGTGCTCAGTCTAAACTAAGTGGAATTACACTGATTGTGATGGAATTCAGGTCACTCTCTTGTTATTCCAACTCAATTCTGTTTGTCCTTCAAGATTATTATTTTTTTTTTGATCAAGAGGACAATTCAAGTTCTTTCAGAAGAACTGGTCTGGGTTCTCAGCTCATTCATAATTTGACCTCAGCCCTGGACTTAAGAGTAAAATTGAATTTCATTCATAAGACCTGGTTCAGGCCCTTTGCTCATTCATGATTTGACCTAAGCCCTGGACTTAATACTGGTGTCATAGGATTTATTGACAAGTAACAACCAATGAGCTGATAAATAATAGTGACACAGAAAATCCCTCCCACAAGAACTCATTATGGTGACACCACAAGACAAAACAAGTAAAGCTCCCTCAACTAAAAAAAAATACAAATCAGCCCCACACCCACTGACTCCAGATCAGTGTGACAGTGGATGTGGATGCAGTCAATGTTCACACTCAGTCAGTGTCACAGTTGATGTCACTTTATGACAAATTAAAGAGCTTTATAAACAGTGCTTGTTTTTTTTTTTTAAATCCAGATGACAGTTATCAGTAGTCAGTACACATTCACCAGTGGTGGAGGAAGTACACAAACACTGTACTTAAGTAAAAATACAAATAAACAGACAAAAATGTACTCTAGTAAAAGTAAACGTACCACATTGACCTTTTTACTTGAGTAAAAGTAAGTAAGTACCTGCTTTTAAATATACTTAAAGTATTAAAAGTAAAAGTACTTGCTGAATGTATTCCCTAATGCAATGGTCTACAATATCATTAAGTGTGCCTACTGTATGTATATTTTGTTTAATACATCAATAGTATGGGCTGTGCCATTTTAATTAACAATGCTGCAGAGGATGCCACTGATAACACTGGCAGACAATCTCTTATCAATTATTTGAAAGGTTATTGTTTTGATTGTGTTTACCCTCTGTGACACAGTTCACACTTGGACTTACGATTCTGTGAATCAGAATTTCAGGGGTGACCTGCAGAGTTAAATGCCATTAAGCAAAATAAGAAAGAGGACTGATTATACCTTTTGAAAGTTTTTATCTAACTGTAAATAAAACCTAACACACCTAACAAAGGAATAGGCACTGATCCTAACACAGGATTTCAACATATTATCTATTACAAAATGTATACTTTTGCCAGACTGTTCTTACAGGAGATGGAAATTTGGTTTGGTACAGTATAAGCATACCAAGTAGGGTTGACTGCAGTCTGACTTTTAAATTTCATTTTAGTGTACTTAAGACAAAGGTATCTTTAAAGTAATTACTACGATGTTAATCCTGTCATTCTATAATACCAACTAATTTTAAACCTTAACCCTGAAGGAGCACAGGGCTAAAGAGCCCCTAGCCACACAAGCAATATAACCACCGCTGTTCCCGGGATGTAGCATCCAAACAAACACCCAGGACCAAGACTACATTGCGGTAGCAACATGCATGTGTTACCTGCCAGTTAACGCTAGATTATAATAATTTAATCGTGTTTACTTGTTGCCAGTGGTGCATTTGAACAAGAGGCTAGCTGAGGCTACATAAGACTTCACTAACCTAAATTAATTTAACATGCAAAAGTCAGGTAGCGTTAAGCAACCTAATTTACCTCAATATGTTTCTTCAAATTTGACAGCGAATTTTTGAAAGCTAGTATCTCGTGTTTTCGAGGGAGACAAAGATGGCACCGGAATCTCCATGAATCATTTTTAGAACCGGTTATCTCAAACAACTCTTTTAAATAAGGCCATGGGTGGCGCATGTCTAATGGCTGAATCTCCGTGGTGGCCTCTCTCGAATCCATTTTGGGTGTTTTATCACCGGTTAGTGCTGCTGCTGATGCTGCTGCTGCGGGCGCGCCCCGCTCGTGTTGAAGGAGGGTCTAACATCACCTGCCCGCTTTGATTGGTTCAGTGCACCAGTTCCCCTCTCGCCATTGATTACTTTAAAATTAACAAGCAAACAAAAAAACGCAATGTGACTGTAACGTGTAACGCAACGCATTGTAGAAATGAGTAGAAAGTATAGATATTTGCTGTAAAATGTAGTGGAGTAAAAGTCAAAAGTACCCACAACTAAATCTACTTAAGTAAAGTACAGATACATGAAAAATGTACTTAAGTACAGTTACGAAGTACTTGTACTTCGTTACATTCCACCACTGACATTCACACACATTCTCAATGAGCTGTAAGAGAAGTCACTGTACATACCTGTCTTTCAGTCCTCTTTGCTGCCACTGATACTGTTTTATGCTCTCTGTGTCCATCCACCATACACAGATAACACATGAACTGTTGGTCGGTTTGACACCACAGCTTAATCAGTTCGTTATGATGAGGGCAAATCTGGTCTTGTAGTTTTCCGGTGGCGTCAGTCACATTGTGTCTCTTCCTTTTGAACAGTTCTTCATGACGTTCAAAGTGAGTTTGACAGTAGGAATCTAGACACACCAGACAGGACTTGATGGCTTTGAGTTTTCTCCCAGTACAAACACCACACTCCACATCTCCAGGTCCAACATAACAGTGAGCAGGAGGAGCAGCAGCTTGGAGTCTTGTCTTCTTCAGTTTCTCCACCACTTCAGCCAGCATAGTGTTTTTATATAGAACTGGTCTTGGACTGAAGGTATGTCTGCACTGGGGGCAGCTGTAGACTCCCTTCTGATCATCCTGATCCCAGCAGCCCTTAATACAGCCCATACAGTAACTGTGTCCACAGGGAATAGTCACAGGATCCTTAAGGAGATCCAGACAGACTGGACACATGAACTGGTCCTGACCTACTGAAATACTGGCCTCTGCCATTTTACTGATAACACACTCAGAAATATGAACACACACTGATCAGGAAGCTCAGAACAGTTTCATGTCTTTGTAAGTGAAAGTATGAGTGACTTCCTGGTTCTGTGTGAGTGTAAGGTGGTCTTAAAGTGGCAGATCACTCATAAAAATCAGAGAGGTATAGCATGTGTGTTTATGTGTGTGTGTGTTTGTGTGTGTGTGTGTGTGTGTGTGTGTGTGTGTCTGTGATGGACTGGCAACCTGTCCAGGGTGTTTCCCCGTCATTTGCCCAATGAATGCTGGGATAGGCTCCAGCACCCCCCTCAACCACAATTAGGATAAGCGCACCTAGAGTCTCACCTGAAGGAACTACATGTGTATTGTGGCTGTAGTGTAATTCTGCTGTCTTCTGATGGAGACAGAGAGATTTACACTCAACACTGAATTTCCATTGAAGTTATTAAGCAGTTCTGAACAACTGAGAGAGAAATTTAGTGCAGGATCAAATACACACAAAACTAAATACCCACAACCTCCTCTCAGGGAACTATACTGGACTTTGAGAGGGTAAGAGAATAAGGTGATAACAACAGCATGTCTTTGGTTTGTGTGTAAAAACTGATCACATATGTGTGGTAAACTGACGCTGAGGATATTGAATTAGGGTCAGTGTTGGGTTCAGGGTTCAGGTCTGATAGAGATTACAATGAGGAAAATCTTTTACTCATAACGTGAAGAAGACTTTGGATAAAAGATAATAATTATTGAATTTTATACGATAAATCCAGTCACAAAGGACATGGAAACCAGTGCACCCTTTCTTTACACTTTATGGTTTGTCTGTCTAGATGAGTAAAATAACATCCAGAAAGGTGAAAATGAAAATGAATATGATTAAAGGGATTATTAATATGTTACTTTCAAAAATCAAACATGCAAGAAAGAGATAATCATATAAATATATAGATAATTGTAAAGGAAATGACACAGAGCAGAGGAAAGGTGTTGAATGTGGGGGAAGAAATGTTTTAGTGAGAAGTTGTGTTTTCATTAACAGTCTGTTTAGGGAACAAAGCCCATCTCTTCATAACTGTTCTCCTCATGGGAACTGATGTATGTAAATGCCTAAGAAATCATTTTCGTAGATGATAATAATCATTTAGCAACATCTATAGCAACACACTAAAAGTCCTTTATATATGCTTTATAGGTTTGAAACACAGCAAAATCAAACAATATATGTAACTGGGTTTAATAAATAAAACACACCCTTCAGGCCTGAAATGGTTACCAGGTTCATGTCTCCTGTCCACCCTGTGACCCTGTTTATTGAAGTTTAATTACAGATAAAGTAGACTGCTCTGGTTCTCTGTTGGGCAGCCCTGTACTAATGTGTGACTGCATGTTTACAGATATAACACTGGTAGTTTAAAACAATATACTCATAATTTATATATTATTTATTAATAAGTATTGATGACTAATGAAAACTACGTATTCTGGGGTTATTTTATGGAAGGTGTTTTTTGTTTGTCTCTGTCTGCTGGTCACATGATGTTTTTCCAGAACCAACACACTCCACACCTTACTATTGGTTGATTTCTGTGAGGAGAACTGGCAGTAATGGGATATATTGATGTACTGCTGTGTAATGAGATGAATCTCCAGACTCAGACAAACTGGAATTCTCTGGAGGGTCTGTGATCACTGATAAACAAACACACAGATATCTGTATAGAGATGGTGTTGGAGGTTCATGTCACGATCACACCATCTGTGGTCTACTGATGGTTCTGTGGGAAAGCTAAAAGGAGTCAGTCAGATTGAGTTTAGATTCAGTAATGGTGCTGTATGGTTGACATGACCATTAGACTGTGTCATATGCTCTATGACTGAGTTGAATGTAATAAGAGTCACCCTCTCCAGAGTCAGTGCTGTCAAAATATCTACTGAATGTGAAAATCACACAGGATTCAGATAGAGAGACACTCAGTTCAGTTTTCATTAATTTACTTCAGTTCATTCAATTCAATATAGACACACTTTTTTTCCCCCAAAATTAGTAATATTTTATTTAATCAGGTGTATGCGAATAAATGGATAAGAAATTATGTACCTTCTGTGTCTGGGTGTGAGTTTATTTTATAACACATTCTTTCCCAAAGTACTTTGGAATGTCAGATTCCAAAGTACTTTGGTAAAGTGATTTAATCAGGACAAAATCAACACAGTCATTAAGAGAGACCTTCCAATCAACACTTCAGAGATCTCAGCAGAAAACATGTAGAGAAGAATCAGAGGATGATCATTAGAGTAATCTCAGCTACAATCACAGCACTCCTTTACTACAACCTCCATCCATAATAACCTAATCATGTCTGTCATCCGAGAATGAAATGCAATTATTTGACATCATCACTAAAAGTTGACCATTTTGCTTTTATTAATTTTGTATGGTTGCATAACCTCACTTTTGATCCAACCCAAAACCCGGGATAGAGGGGCTGAGTGAATGTGGTGTGGACTCTGTGGAGGAGGGTCATTGTGTCAGAGACGCTGTAGAAGGACAGAGTTCCTGCCCTGTGGTCCACATACACTCCTATTCTGGAGGAACTGGGAACTATGGGGAGTTTAGTCTCTTCATTATTGTGTCTGAATGCGAAACGCAGGGAAGAGCAGTACAAACTCCAGGACTGATCATTACGTCCAAACCAACACTCATTCCCTTCGCCTTTCCTCCTGATGTCTTTATATGACACTGCAATATGAACCCCTTTCTTCCCACTCCACTCAACCTCCCAGTAACAGCGCGCAGTCACACTCTCTCTACACAACACCTGAAGATACCAGTCAAATCTCTCTGGATGGTCAGGATAGGCCTCTTCTGTGTCACTCCACGTCACCACTCTGTTCCCCTCAGACAGACAGAGGTTTTGATGTGCTGTGTTGGGATCCAGTGTGAGATCACAGGAATCTGGAGAAGATGAAATGAAGACTGATTTTAATCAAATCAGTCACCAATCAGACATTAAAGTTAAAGTTAAAGTTAGAGAAGTTGAAGACACTGTATGAGTGAAAATCAAGTATTTGATTAATCATTGAGACTTTTAAGAAAAATGAAGATATTAATGAAGTTATGGCATTTTGCTCTCAATCCAGAAGAAAAGTCTATTAACCGACCAAGACTTTCTCTCTTTCTCTCTTCCTCATCTCTCCCTCTTTCTTTATCAAACTGTAAATCCTTTCTCCTCTACCTGAAAGTCCATCTGAGACAAAACTAACCGTAAACTTGCACGTGTACAGTTATCACCTCAAATTTTGTGACAGTTCTATGTGTGTATTGGCAGTTTCCCATGAAGGAGTGAGTTGTATATCACCTCATGACTTAGTATAGATACCTCTGATTGAATGCTAGATTTCTCATCATTTGATCATGTTTAACTACCTCCATCAGCTCATGCAAAACAAGGACAGAATAGTGTTTGTCTGTGTGTAAATATGGTGCAAATGTGTGACTCACACAGCAAGAACTCCCCTCTGGTCTTGGATTCATGAAGAGTGATTTTTGCCACTATAAAAGCAAAAGGACTGATTATTATTCTACTCAAAATAGAACTGATTTGAGATTAAATATTCTTCATGAGGTTTCAGCTCCAATATCTAAATGCTCAACCTGTACTGGAAAGTCTTCCAAACTCCTCCTTCCAGAAATCCTCCAGTCGATCTTTCAGCTGAGAGACAGATTTTCCTACATCCTCAAAAGAGAGGTGCAGACTGACAGTGATGCTGGGTAAGTCTTCAGATCCAGGAGGGGAACAGAGGGATGTGAAACTCTATACACACACACACACACACACAGACACACACGGAGAAAGAGAGAGGGAGAGAGAGAGAGAGAGAGAGATAGAGAAAGAGAGAGAGGGAGGGAGAGAGTGTCCGACAGATTGAGAGTTAAACACAGTTTACATGTATTTTGCTTCATCCAAATCAATTAGCGCTATTTTTGAGACCACTTTGTCCTCCACTGTTACCTGGAGGAAATGGATGTGATCCTCTGTGTGTGAAAGCTGCTCTAGCTCAGTGTCTCTCCTCCTCAGATCAGAAATCTCCTGCTCCAGTCGCTCCTGAAGTATTTTAGCCCAACTCAGTTCAGTTTTCTCCTGTTCTCTGATCAGCTCTGTCAACTCACGGCACCTTCTCTCAATGGAGTGGATCAGCTCAGTAAAGATCCTCT
This sequence comes from Chanos chanos, assembly GCF_902362185.1. Classification (NCBI taxonomy): domain Eukaryota; kingdom Metazoa; phylum Chordata; class Actinopteri; order Gonorynchiformes; family Chanidae; genus Chanos; species Chanos chanos. The sequence continues at coordinate 46,009,681 of NC_044500.1, forward strand.
CACTGTCCTCCACTGCTGCCTGTGCAGAGCGCTGTTAGGAGACACACACACACACACACAGAGAAGGGGGGTTCATTACAATCACACACACACACACAGCTCTTACTAGCCCAACACTGGACTCCTCACTGACTGACTGGAGGAGAGCCCTGACTGAGCCCTCAAATGACTCCTCCAGCAGCCAGCTCCTGTCTTCTCCTCTGTTCAACACTCACCCTCAGAGACTCCACAGCCTGTCTCAGCTCCTGCACCTCCTTCTCTCTCTCCTGGATTCTCTGCTGGAATGTATTCCTTATCACCCCCAGTTGCTTCTGTACAAATTCAAAACATTGTGAAATAACATTACTACCTTGTCTGAAATGTCTGTTTCTATTTCAGACTCTGAACCATTTTTGTATTAATGTCACTGTTTGAAGATTAAAGGTCTTATCTTTGAATTGGACTTTGTGTTGATTTTGGTGTTGAAGATGCTGACTTGATTTTTTTTTTTTTTTTACAATTTTTTTATTATGTTGTATAATTATAGGGTGATTGTCTTCATTGAAAATGTTTCTTCAGATAATGTAATAAATTTTTTAAGGATTCTTCATTCACATGAATTGTTGTGTTTGTGTTTTAGGAAAAACTCTCTAAAACCCTTGTTGAAATATATTATCTAAGAGAGGGTTTCTAAGTTTTTGTTGAAAACAATGACACCAATTTGCCTCTAAAACATGGAATTTCTTTTCAATCCCAGTGGAGTAGAAGTCCTTTCCTTCCCCATGGAATTTATGTAATCATCGTGTAATTTCAATTACATTCCAATTTCGTCAGTGGTTATTCCAGTTCAACTTCAATTCAACTGACCTCAGCCCTTAGAATGAAGGTGGAGTAATAAGAATGAAAGTGGAGTAATAAGAATGAAAGTGGAGTAATAAGAATGAAAGTGGAGCAATAAGAATGAAAGTGGAGTAATAAGAATGAAGGTGGAGTAATAAGAATGAAAGTGGAGTAATAAGAATGAAGGTGGAGTAACAAGAATGAAGGTGGAGTAATAAGAATGAAAGTGGAGTAATAAGAATGAAGGTGGAGTAATGAGAATGAAAGTGGAGTAATAAGAATGAAGGTGGAGTAATAAGAATGAAGGTGGAGTAATAAGATCTGGTCCCAAAATTTGATCAAAGAGAACATGGAAGATAAAGCTCAAGACTCTTAGTAACAGTGACACAGAAAACCCTCCTACAGGATCTCATTATGAAGACACCACAGGACCAAATAAGTAAAGCTGCCACGGCAGAAAAAAACAAAAACAAACAAACAAACAAACAAACAAATGACTCCGCCTCAGTGTGACAGTAGAGGAGACCTGTGTCATTTGGTGTTTGTATGTCTTTATAGTTGATGTTGACTGTCCAGTGTTCAAACTTATTGCCACTCATTCAGGCAGAGAATCTTAAGAGTACCATTAGCCGTACGAACATTATGACAAAATAAACAGCTTTTGCTATCCAAATGACAGTTGTCAGTGGTCAGTACACATTTACACACATTCTCATTGAGCTGTAAGAGAAGTCCCTGTACATACCTGTCTTTCAGTCCTCTCTGCTGCCACTGATACTGTTTTATGGTCTCTGTGTTCATCCACCAGACACAGATAACACATGAACTGTTGATCATTTTGACACCAAAACTCTCTTAATTTGTTGTGGTGAGGGCAAATATGGTCTTGTAGATGTCCAATAGCCTCAATCACTTTGTGTCTTTTCTCTTTGAAAAGTTCTTCATGTTGTTCCAAATGTGTTTGACAGTAGGAATCCAGACACACCAGACAGGACTTGATGGCTTTGAGTTTTCTCCCAGTACAAACACCACACTCCACATCTCCAGGACCAGCATAACAGTGAGCTGGAAGTGCGCAGTCTTGGAGTCTCGTCTTCTTCAGTTTCTCCACTACTTCAGTCAGCATAGTGTATTGACGTAGAACTGGTCTTGGACTGAAGGTCTGTCTGCACTGGGGGCAGCTGTAGACTCCCTTCTGATCATCCTGATCCCAGCAGCCCTTAATACAGCCCATACAGTAACTGTGTCCACAGGGAATAGAAACAGGATCCTTAAGGAGATCCAGACAGACTGGACAAATGAACTGTTCATGAAACTCTGAAATGGCCTCTACTATTTTACCAGACATGCTGTTGATGCAGAAAACAAAAAAAAAAATAGTTTCCAAAAAAAAAAAAAAGAAGTTACTAAAAAAAAAAAAAAATAGACACAACCTAAACAAGAATCTCGGATCAGTTTGGTTTCTCTAAATGTGGTTTCCTGGTTCTGTGTGAAGGGGAGTAAAGCAGACTCTCCTTAAAGTGTCACAAACACATACAATTCATTAAGAGGTGTGTCTGTGTGAGAGAGGGAGAGGTAGATCTAGAGAGGCAGAGAGAGAGAGAGAGAGAGAGAGATTATGTCTGTCTGAACTGTGACTAATTGAGCGTTACGTTGAATCCCACTCTATTTATCTTAGTTCTGTGGGGCTGGGTCCACCACTGTGGATTTCGGCGTGGAAAATGTATACATCTGCAACAGTCTCAAAAATTATTCACGTTGACAAACAAAGACAAAGACATGAGTGGCACACCCAAGTGAGACAGTGGTGGGTTGGCAAGGATTTGTTAACCCTTTTGAATTACTCATTGTAACATGAAAATTCTTCATGGTCTGCCTGACCAACACTGGGCTAGTGCCTATAAAGATTATGTTAATTGGGAATTCTTACGTCTGCAGGAATTGTTGTAAAGATTAAACCTCATTCAACATTTAAAAAAAAAAAAAAGCTGAAAAGGTGTGGTGTCATTGAAAGATTTGTCAAGTGGCTGACGCGTCTAAGTCGCAATGTGGAAAATGTTCGTCGTGAATTTATGGATTTTTAAAAAACAAATCTAGAGTTCCTCAAGAAATCAGTGATTCCCCCTGTTACACTGGCTCTGGCGTGACTGAAATCCCACCGCTGCACCTATCAATTTGTGTGTGGAAATTTGCGTTGGAGTTTGAGACATGGTCATCATGTAGTTAACTGGTCCTCTTTCTGGGGTAGACCTGGCTTGCTAAAAGCGGACGGCCTGTACCCTAATGGGCGTGATGCCGCTGTTTTATGAGGCAACACAGATAGATGTTTAAGTCATCTATGACATTTTTTGCTAGACTAGGCCAGATCGCAGGTGATTAGAGAACTTGCTAAGGAAAAGCCCTCAGAGGCTGCTGAGTCACATGAGTCAATGACTCCTCTCCTCCACCATAAGGCTAAGATCAATATGACTAGTTATTCATTTAGTTGAGAGGTTTCTGCAGAGACTGCCTCCTTCCTTAAGCCTCCTGGTCCTCATTCTGCCTCAGTTGCACAACATAACCCGCACTATGGTCATCCCTCTGCCAGCAGCAATTTGGCTTTTCCTATCAGCGAACCCTCACGCCCATGCAGGTCATCTCGGCCTAGAGTCAGACAACCCATATCTCACAACAACTTCAGCTGACACCCTCCTCCAATTTGATCGTTGTAAGCCCTATAACCCTGAAGTTAGGTTTTATCAGATCGCTCTCCCATATGGCCTTACCAGTCAGTTATCTGATCATTGATCTTAGCCTTGACATGATGGGTTTGTGTGAAACTTGGTTGAAGCCAGATGTTTATTTCTCTTTAAATGAAGCCTCATCCTCCAAATATTCTTTTTCTCATGCTGCTAGAGCAGTGAAGAAAGGTGGGAGTGTAGCTCTAATTTATAACACTGAATTCTCTCCTAACATCTTTAACGTGCATAGGCAGTGCAGAACAAAACAGTTTTAAGTCTAGATTTAAAAGTGGTCAGAGGTGGGGTGCTTCTGAGGTCCTCTGGAAGTTTGTTCCAGCTATGTGCAGCATACTAACTAAACACTGCCTCACCGTGTTTCTGCTAACCTTGGGAATAGTTAGCTGACCAGTCCCAGATGACCAGATGACCAGGGGTCCAGGGGCTTCATATGGTGAGAGCAAGTCAGAGATGTATTTTGGTCCTAAACCATTGAGCGATTTGTAAACAACCAAAAGAATTTTAAAGTCAATTCTTTGACTAACTGGGAGCCAATGCAGAGACCTGAGAATTGATGGAATGTGCTCAGCTTGCTTGGTTTTGGTTAGAACTCTAGCAGCAGCGTTTTGGATAAGCTGTAGCTCTCTGAGAGCTTTTTTTCTGTAGCGCTAAAAAAAAGACCATTACAGTAATCCAACCTACTAGAGATAAAGCCATGGATTAGCTTTTCTAGATCTTGTTTGGGGATGAATCCTCTAATTAGGTTAGGAATATGCAGGGGTTTTTTTATATTGTATGTTGTAGAAGTTTTACTCTTTACTCAGTACTTTCTGTTCTTAATATTTATTATTCAATACTTTTTGGGGCTTTTTTTTTTCCTCAGTAAATATTATGCGTTATTTATTTGTTTTATGTGGCACTGTGGTCCTTGTGTAACGCAATCTTGTTCCCCTGTATGCATGAGTCATGCATATGCGGAAATGACAATAAAAGCAGTCTTAGTCTAAGTCTAATTCTTGCTATATTTTCAAGATGATAATGGGCTGATTTTGTTATTAAGTTGATGTGGCTATTAAAACTTAAATCTGAATCCATAATTACACCTAGATTTTTTGCCTGGTTTTTAGTGTGAAGAGAGACATTCTCAAGGTGAGAGTAACTTTCAGCCTTTCTTTGTGCCAAAGACAATTATCTCAGTTTTGTCTTGATTCAACTGAAGGAAATTCAGGTACACCCAATCATTGATCTCTTTAATGCACTGGAGCAGCAAATCTATGGGACCATAGTCGTTTGGTGAAAAAGCTATGTAGAGTTGGGTGTCATCTGCATAATTATGGAAATTTTGTTATTATGCATAATTTTGCTTAACAGTAGCATATACAGGTTAAATAACAGAGGCCCGAGGACTGAGCCTTGGGGAACTCTGCATGTCATGTTGATTCGCTCTGATGCATAGTTCCCGATGGAGACAAAATAGTCCCTGTCCCGCAGATAGGACTTGAACCAGTTTAGGGCTGAGCCAGAAAGTCCAACCCAGTTTTCGAGTCTGTCTAACAGTATTGTATGGTCTATTGTGTCAAAGGCTGCCCTAAGACCCAGTAGCACTAGAATTGAAATTTTTCCAGAATCTGTGTTTAAATGAATGTCATTTAGAACCCTAATAAGAGCAGTCTCAGTACTCTGATGGGGTCAAAATCCTGACTGGAAGTTGTCAAAGGAGCCATTTGAGGTTAAGAAGTTGCTGAGTTGCTGGTAGACAGCTTTTTCAATGATTTTACTTACGAAGGGCAGGTTTGATATTGGTCTGGTTGGGAGAAAGCGAAGAACAGCATTTGGCCTGTTTACTGTCTAGAGTTTGACGTCACTACAGACAAACAGAAAGCTCCACAGCAGCGATGGGACAGACGGTCTCAAACACATCAGACAGTAGATGACCTGCCGCGTTCCAGTCTACAGGGCGTCAGGTCCAGAAACACACACAATCTCTCAGACATCCACCCCAGTTCAAGGCCTAGTGTCTCTTTACCGGTGTCAGGTGATGTAGAACTATCCTCCAGCGTCACAGCGGAGAAAGACTTCCAAGTCAGATCACGGCGTGGTACAAACAGGTCTCAGACACACAGCAAATAAAAGCTTTCATGGTGCAGAACTGCCAAACCTGCAGAGGACTGCATTAATAAATTTGGTGTGTTTGTTTACAAACCGCTCATAGGATGTAAACTGAGATAAGTAAAGTAATAGGATTTGAGAGGCTAATATTGAGAATAAAATTTCTGAGGCCAGAGAAAAAGCAGGCATATCCCATATCTATAAGAGCTTAAAGTGATATCTTAAAAATAGATATAGCAAAGTTTCATCATTACACAGTACAGCCCACTTAGTATGACTTGATTATTATAGGAGGTAATCCCTGCCAAAATTAAAATGAAAACGGTAAAAAGAAAGTTCAAACCCTGTTTTGCCATTTCTTTTCCAATACCTGTGCGTACACATCCTGCCAACATGAAAAATGAAATTAGATAACTCAATGTTCATATTAATTTTCACAACAAACACAAGTCTTTTCTGACAATAATGACATTAAGATTAAAATATCATTTTGTCATTTCACTTCCTTAGTTAGACTTTACCTTTCAACAGATTTTGCGCTACAAATGAGACAAAGAGCAAACGAAAAGACAAAGCTGATAAACCAATGGCAAAGTCCTGGTTTGTGATGTAATTTTCGACATCAGCGCGCTGTATCTGACAATACTAGGAGGCAAACGCCTTAGCGTTAGCTGTCCTTGTTTCTCTGATGTTTCTTCATCCTGCTCATGCTGTTGTGGGAGAGACTCCCCGGTCAGGGCCAGATGTGACCGAGTCCCTTCTCCACACTCAGTGTTCTGCTTCTTCTTTTTTAAAAATAAAGTCTAAGTTTCAAAAAGCAGTCAAAGTCTTCAGGAGTCCGATGCAGTGTAAGTTTATTGCATTCAGCAGTGAACAAAATGCAACAAACTGAGTCAGGTCCCGGGGAGTGACTGAATATGATACAGAAAATCATGCACTTATATCTAAAATTTTACCTGTATGCTAAACCTATGTAACCAATAAACGCATAACACGGTTGTATGGTAACACCCCTTACATCATCGGTGTTTTGCATGGTCCAACCCATTCGCTTCCAGAAATTTCCCCAGATTTTCCCAGAATTCATTATTCCTGCACCATTATATCCGACTTGTCCATGTTTGGTTAAATAAAAAAAAATATTCAACCGTGTCCTCATTTTACCTCGGATACCCAACCATGTCCCCAATTTCACCTCAGACACTTTACCCTTAATGCCGGTGTTAACTTATCAAATGTTGGGCTAGCTCATGCAAAAAGGCCTTTCTGCTTTGCCTTTCTGCTTTTTTGCACTGGCTGTGCCTCTCATGTGGTTCAGATTACCCTATTTATGCTGTACATACAACCTACTGTAAATATTTTGTCTGTTATGTATATACAACCCATACATATACACTCCCCTTTCCCACTCTGTCAGCTTCACGTCATTGTATAACATAATTAATATATTATACATGTATATTATCTGTTTATATTGCTCACCACTGTCTATAATGCTGTACATACTGTAAGATACAGCATCACTTGCTGCAGTATTCACTTATACCTGCACTTATCTGTAAATAATACTATGCTTTTGCACTTCTGGTTAGATGCTAACTGCATTTCATTGGCTTTGTACCTGTACTCTGCCCAATGACAATAAAGTTGAATCTAATCTAATCTAATCTAATCTAACCTAGTCTCATACAGTCAGAGCACAATTAGAGTAGTCGTCCAGAGAGTTGTGAATGCTGATATAAATTGTTTTCACTGGTTTATGTGCTGAATTGTTTTCACTGGTTTATGTGTTGCGTTGCGTTGCGTTGCATTACGTTGGGTTGGGTTGGTTTGGGTGGGGTTGTGTTGCGTTGCGTTGCGTTGCGTTGCGTTGCGTTGCGTTGTGTTGGGTTGGGTTGGGTTGGTTTGGTTTGGGTGTGGTTGTGTTGTGTTGTGTCATGTTGTGTTGTGTTCTGTGTGTTGTGTGTGTTGTGTTGTGTTGTGTTGTGTTGTGTTGTGCTGTGCTGTGCTGTGCTGTGCTGTGCTGTGTTGTGTTGTGTTGTGATGGATGAAGTAAAGGCTGTAAAATACAGTGATCCTAACTTAACTTTGTCTCTCTGCTGTTGCCTCTTACACGTACTAGCAGTCTAACTGAGCTGGAGGGAGGGGCAAGACAGGTAACTCAGTCACTGACCTTTCAGTCCATATAGAGTTTACTATACAGTTTACTATATTGCATGGCCTGGGACAGTGGTCAAGATATCGGATCGGCAGAATACAATTCATTTTTCTACATCTGTTAAAAAAGTTTAAAACATGCACAAAAGTTTCAGTCTTTCACAGGTGTGCACGTGCAAAAGCCAGTGTTTTTTTTAACATGTTCTCGATTTACTAAATAATTTGCATTTTGCCCTTGTTTGTGTGCAGCCAAAAAAAAAAAAACAAAAACGTCAAAACTCACCGGAGCAAAACAAATCACAAAATGTCCCGTGTAAATTTCGCAGTGTGCTTGATTTATTTTAAAACTGTCATATAGAAACTGACCAAGAAAGACCGAGAAAAGCCTTTTGTAGAGGTGTGTGATGAATTCAGAGCGTGGTGAGGAGATCAGAGCTTTGTCTCCCTCTGCTGGTCACCTAACACCCATCCAGCAGCAGCTCCTCTTTATCACTGAGCCATTACTGATAAGGAAAGTCAAACTAACAGAATAGTTATTGTAATATTTACATGATAACTGCAAATTTCAGGATGCTTTGGATGAACAATATTTATATTTTTTTTCTTTTTTTTTTTAACATTGCTTACAATTTGAGAGAATTAGGTAAGTTACATAAAAGGTTTTGGGGATGTAGAATATAGTGTTTTTAGATTACTCCAAGTTTTGGAATATTCACACAGTTGAAAACAAGCAAAAAGGAGGAGTTTTATTCTGTAGAAGTCCTCCCCAGTGCCACAAATGCACTATAGTTCATTTAACAAACAAACAAACAAAAAAACCTTGTTCATGAGGCAGAGGATAATATTTACCTGCTGATAATATGGTGTTTTAGACAGCAGGTGTTCTAAGCACAGGATAGATTTGTCTGTTATTTTGCCTTGAAACCCAGAACACGAGTAAACTGTGTATACCTTTGTCCAGGGAGACTGTGTCTTATTCAGTTACTGGTCCAACTGCAACATGGCAAATGTGTCAGTAAAAGTGTGTTTTTTCACTGTGCTGTGTCATGACATAACCTCACATCTGACCCAGCCCGAACCCAGAACCCAGGATAGAGGGGCTGAGTGAATGTGGTCTGGACTCTGTGGAGGAGGGTCATTGTGTCAGAGATGCTGTAGAAGGACAGAGTTCCTGCCCTGTGGTCCACATACACTCCTATTCTGGAGGAACTGGGAACTATGGGGAGTTTAGTCTCTTCATTATTGTGTCTGAATGCGCAACTGGAGGGAGAAGAAAATAGACTCCAGGACTGATCGTTACATCCAAGTTCACATGTTTTGCCCCATCCTTTCCTGCTGATGTCTTTATATACCACTGCTATGTGAACTCCTTTATCCCCACTCCACTCAGTCTCCCAGTAACAGCGAGCAGATGTACTCTCTTTACACAGCACCTGAGACAACCAATCAAATCTCTCTGGATGATCAGGATATGACTGGACTGTGTAACTGTTTCTCACGGCTCTGTTCTCCTCAGACAGACAGAGGTGTTGGTGCACGGTGTTGGGATCCAGTGTGAGATCACAGGAATCTGGTGGAGATGATGGGAATGATCTTATCATCGAGGAACTGATCTTATGTGCCATTAAGAATTTCATATGACAGAATAACATATGCAGGTAATTGAGACTCACATTGTAAGAACTCTTCCCGGGTTTTGGGTTCAGGACGAGGTATGATCTTGATGTTTGTCACTATAAAAACAAAAAGGCTGATCATTGCCATTCTTGAAATGGATCCGACATAAATGAAATACTCATTCAGATATCTAAATTTCCGACCTTTCTTGGAAAGTCTTCTAAACATCTTGTTACAATAATCCTCCAGTCGCTCTTTCAGCTGAGAGACAGATTTTCCTACATCCTCAAAAGAGAGGTGTGGACTGACAGTGATGCTGGGTAAGACTTCAGATCCAGGAGGGGAACAGAGAGATGGAAAATGCTATAGACACATATGGCATACATGAAAACACACAGTTTACACAAACAGTCAAAAAGCATCATTTTCAAGAAAATTTTGTCCTCCACTGTTACCTGGAGGAAATGGATGTGATCCTCTGTGTGTGAAAGCTGCTCCAGCTCAGTTTTTCTCCTCCTCAGATCAGAAATCTCCTGCTCCAGTTGCTCCAGGACTCCTTCAGCCTGACTCAATTCACTCTTCTCCTGATCTCTGATCAGCTCTGTCACTTCACGGCACCTTCTCTCAATGGAGCGGATCAGCTCAGTAAAGATCCTCTCACTGTCCTCCACTGCTGCCTGTGCAGTGCGCTGTTAGGAGACAAACACACACACACACACACACACACACACACACACACACACAGAGGAGGGCGGTCTATTACATTCACACACTTCACTCAGCTCTTACTCAGCCAGTCTGTTCCCTACACTGTGACTCAGTGGGATTGGACAGTAGCTAAACACTGGACTCCTCACTGATTGACTGGAGGAGAACCCTGACTGAGCCCTCAAATGACTCCTCCAGCAGCCAGCTCTTGTCTTCTCCTCTGTTCAACACTCACCTTGATAGATTCCACAGCCTGTCTCAGCTCCTGCACCTCCTTCTCTCTCTCCTGGATTCTCTGCTGGGTTTTCCTCTGAGTTGTTAATATGTGCTTCTGTTTCACAAACAAGCAAATTGATTAATTTTAACATGGAGACCATTCTACTGCTAATGAAAGATTTCAGATCATTCACAGTTTTGACATGAGCGTTGGCTGACTGATGTACCCATGCGTATTCACTCCTCTTAGTGCTTTATCACTGGGGACTAGAGACAGAAACAGTCTGCCTTTGCTACAATGACTGAATATACTTTTATGATGTTCTTCATGGGCCGATAATTAAAATCAGGCCTGAAAACATCTTATTTGATGATAATCAATATTGCAATCAAGATTTTTCTTTATGGCAAAGCTCCATCTGAAATTTTAAGTTTCATACCGTTTTCCTTGTTCTTTCCTCCTCTGCAGACACTGTGTCATGTCCACGATGATCGTCCATAACACACAGCAGACACACACACTGTTGGTCAGTACGACAGAAAACTTCTAACAGCTTCTCATGAAGAGAGCAGATCTTCTCCTGTAGTTGTCCAGTGGCATCAATCACATTGTGTCTCTTTCCTGAGTGAAGCTCTTCATGACGGCCAAAGTGAGTTTGACAGTAGGAATCTAGACACACCAGACAGGACTTGATGGCTTTGAGTTTTCTCCCAGTACAAACACCACACTCCACATCTCCAGGTCCAGCATAACAGTGAGCAGGAGGAGCAGCAGCTTGGAGTCTCGTCTTCTTCAGTTTCTCCACCACTTCAACCAACTTGTCTCTCCTGTATACAACAGCTTGTGGACTAAAAGTCTGTCTGCACTGGGTGCAGCTGTAGACTCCTTTCTGATCATCCTGATCCCAGCAGCCCTTAATACAGCCCATACAGTAACTGTGTCCACAGGGAATAGTCACAGGATCCTTGAGGAGATCCAGACAGACTGGACACATGAACTGTTCATGAAACTCTGAAATACTGGCTTGTGCCATTTTACTTTCTACATACACTCACAGTTACGAACATGTGATTAAACGCACACAGAGCCGGAAGCTCAGATCAGTTCCATTTCTTTGTGTGAGAGTAGGAGTGGCCTCTTAGTTCTGTGTGAGAGACAAAAACACAATAGTCTTAAAGTGACCAAGCACTCCCATTTCGCCGAGAGTTGTGGCAGTGTGATGAGGGAGCAGAAAAGGAAAGATGAAGAGAGAGAAAATCTCACAGTCTGATGTGACACATGAGAGGGTGTGGCTCAGATTCTGTTAAACAGATGGGGACCAGTGGAGTGTGGGGTTGATGTATCATTCAAAGTTCTCCAGTGGTGCCCACCTGCAGTCTGTGTACTCTCTGGTGTTTTTAACAGAGTAACCATATGATGCACGACACCCACTGTAGACGAGTCACAGTATTACAAAATTAAACCACAGCACTGAGAACTTGTGCAGTGTGCAGCACTGTGTAATAACACTGTCTGAAATGGTGAAGAACTGAAACAGAAACATGTCTGTACAGGATTTAATCTGTTTATCACTGCCTGCTCTGCATGTGATTCAGCAGGAGATACAGGTTCACATATTAACTCTCTCTTTCTCTCTCTCTCCCTTCCTCACACCTACACACACACACACACACACACACACACACACATACATACACACATACACACACACACACACACACACACACACCCATATTCACCTGCAGTAAAGGAGTCAATTTGATGTTAAGCCTGTAGACTTAGAACCTTAACTAGTAACTCAGTAAAAAGAAAGTTATTTTCATCAATCATTAATAGTTCTCAAATAACAAAGGGGAGAGGGGGAGACAGACAGAAGCACATTTATGTACCTCAGATATTTCCAAACTAGTTTTCCTTTCCATCTATGTGCAAAATATATAAATATTCGTAATGACCGTCATCTGCAACCGTAGTTGACTGGAAATTAATTGGAGTTATGTTCATAGATTTATAGATTAAAAAAAAGACAACCTTTTACTTTCAGTTTCATTTTTAATTTTGCATTTCAAACAGCCTCTAAAACAGAGTAATGTCCATTCCTATGCCTTTCAAAACTTATTATATGCTATTTAACATCAGTCCTGTAGATGGCGCAGTGTCAGCAGCGATGGGGAAGCCTGTAGTTCTGGCAAAGGTCTACAAGCAAAGCGATGGAAGAAAACGCCAGAGCATTTCTCATATTAACCTGTGTCTGGTTTTCCATCACTCTACCAGTTCCGCCTGAGACCAGTTATACAACCACCCTCAGAAAACAGAGCCATCAGAGCGAGAAGACAATGCACAGCTAATTTTTTTCTTTTTAAGCTAAATTTGTCTTGAGGCACTTGGTGTGCCTCTGTTACTAAGCAAGTAGACACAAACCATATCCTGTCATGAGTAAGAGGCTGTTGGATCTTCTTGCCCATTTTACCTTTTGTTTCTTGAAAATTGCTCACATAACTACCTCTCCGGCTCTGGCAAAGCTAAAGCCACTTTAGAGCATATCTCTGACATGAGCCCTTACACAAATCCTTAAAAAAAAAAAGAAACTTCTCCGTTTCGCTAGAAACTATTTAGAGGCAAGTTGCGTCCTCACGGGCCACGTGCTTGCATCTCCTTGTTCTCCGACTGCTGCTGCTGCCAGTCGACCCGAGTTCTGAACCGGGTAACGGTGGATTTTCCCATGTCAACACGCTGCCACTCCGTCACATAGACTCTCACCAGGCCTCCCCCTGGGCAGCACAGAGCACGTGGACGTCTTGTAACTCCTCGTAAACTGGCAGCAGATCTTAGAGCATCAGACGTGCCCTAGAGATGCCCCTCTCCAAAATGGGCATGGCCCGGCAATGGTGGACCACTGCCCTGCTCTCACTGCACACCGTAGGAGAAAAGCACTATGCTAGTGTGGTATGTATTAGACAAGCCTCAGAAGGGGCAAGGTTCCAGCAGTTACCTGCAGCGGATGAAGACAATAGTAACTAAGTTACATGAACAGACAGTCTTAAACACTATACAACAACAACAACAATATTAAGGACAATGTTGTTGATGATGATGATGATAATGATGATGATGATGATGATCTGACGTAGCGCAGGAAAGTTGTGTGAGGCCAATGTAGCTAAGAAATCATTTACCATTCCTATCTTTAGGGGTGCTAATTCATTTAAACAGCCAGTATCTGGGCACTACCTAGCCTTACACCAAGAAGATCATAAAAGGGTAATCAATGAAGAACAGCAAACGGCTGTTGATGTTTTGTAGCGTATGGCTACTTAAATTTCATAGCAGGACCGCATGTATGGCCGCTTCTCTATTTCAGCCACTAGATGGCAGTAGGAGACTCCAGTGGTTTACGTCTCTTCCTTCAACTGAGTACTGACAGCGTTGAATCTGCAGTCATTTTCTATGGCTCTGCCTTATACTTGTATACAGTTTTCGCTGTGTTGAAATTACGACCGGAGATGTACCATTTCCCTTGGCTCCCTCTTTCTTTTCTCTCTCTCTCTCTCTCTCTCTCTCTCTCTCTCTCTTTTTTTTTCTTTAACACTTTCCATCCTAATGAGCAATCACTGGAATTGCAAAGCAACTGTGAAATCACACCTCTTTTCTTATAGTCGATCAGGAGAACAATTCAGAAGTGATGTTACACTAATAGATACACGCCCTTTTTTTTTTTTTTTACCATGACTGTTCACCATCATTTTGGATGGTTGGATGAGCTGAGTCTGTTTTGTGTCAACAGGGTAAAGGGTCTCAGGATTCAACCGCAAAACAGAAAAAGACAGAAAACCTAGACTCATCTTCAGTCTCTGGTGTTATTCGCTCACTGTCTGTCCAACACTCAAGCGCTCTCTGGCATTAGAACTGCGGGTTCTCCAACGGCTCCTGTCTGACACTGTGAAGGAACGGGATGATTGTCCACATGTATGTGGATTTCCATTGGCATGGCATCCACCAGCTTGTAGCTGTGACCATAAAAACCTGGTTTTTAATTTCTCTCTCTCTATATTTCGCGCCCTCTCTCTCTTTCTCGTGCTTAAGCTTCGCGCGCGCACACACACACACGTGCACTCACTCAGTTTCATCCATTTCAGCCCTTTCACTTATGCCTCGGAAGCGTGATGAATGAGCGATGTTTTGAGTTGGGAGCCGCGTGTTTACGATGTTCAAACTGAACTCACAGATAACGAGTCATAGGGTCCGTAGAGCCGCAGTCCTTTGTGTGAGATATTTGGCTGAGGTGACATCGGGTCGAAAGGTGATTTATCAGCGAGTTAGACCATCAACTTTCTTTAACCTCATTCCTCAATTTCTGGAGTCCGAGCTCCATGCAATCCGAGAAAGCTTTGTCCTCCGTTTAGCTGCGCGCGATGACAGGAAAGAATGCGGATCACCGTACTGTTTGTTTTTGTCCTTCGCGTCCGAATGATTGATCAGACCAGAGGAAAATGAACATAAACAAATAAACTAAAGAGAATAGCTAAACCCATTCTGGTCTCTGGTTCGCTCTAGTCAGTCACAGACGAAGGGGGGGGGGGTAAACTCGCACTGATGAATTGAGTATGATATATATTTTCCTGTTCCTCTGTTATCTTGGCTGTCTAACGTTACCTCTATGCCTGACTCACAATGTTAGCTTTTGCTAGACTTTCAGCGTTTCTTTTCTTTTTTTCTTTTTTTTTGAAAATGCGCTTTGATGTGGGGTTGGCTTCAAGCTTTTGGTTAAAGTCATAAGTGTGAGATTCTGGTGAAGGTTCGCCCGCTCTCTTGCCTTTCAGCGACTCTTCTCATTGGTCAGTATCAGGGTAAACAACACGTCTTTTCAGGCCTTTTGTTTTCTGTCTTTTTCATCTCTCATCCCTCTTCCGGCAGAGACTTTGGCGCTTTATCAAACATCACTCCCTATTCAGCGGTAGAGTGTTCCATTCAGAGCAAGTTCCCACTACAACCAGGGCCTCCCTGACAACGGTGTGTTTCTCTGTTAACTCCAGTACGACGCTGTAGCCATGGGGTGGACAAGATCTGCTGTAGTTCCCATACAGCTCTTTTTTTTTTTTTTAACGCAAATGTTGAGTAGAATCTAGAGGTTTTACCGAACGTATTTCATTTTTACATATTCATAGTTATTAGCGGCAGTTTAATTCACGGTAAATCAAAATGAATGTGGCCATTTAAGAGAACTGCTATCAGAATAAACCCCAGAATTGCAGACATAGATATTAACCGGACAAATGTATCATCCAGCTCACAGCATTTTTCTCACATAGACGTCAACCGCTGGCAAAGTCATGTGGGGTTAGCGGTTAGCGGTTAGCACCGTCACTGCACAAGAAAGAGGTTCAAGGTTTATGTCCCGGTTCCTTTCTGTGTGGTGTTTGCATCGCGGGGGTGGGTAGCATTTTTCCATAGCTATAGACACGAATCCTAGGGGTGTACAGACACTCCTACTGTTTCCCTGAGAAAAGCACGGGTTCACAACCGCCACTGGTCCCTGGACACTGCAGGGTGGCTGCTCCTACACAGATAGGGATGCCGTAAATGCACAGGACGAATCCCCACGCAAGGATCAGTAAATGAAAAGATGAAACTTTCAAAGTGTTTACTGTCAGAAACAAAGGAGAGAAGGACTTGGAAGAAATGGAAGACCACATTTTCCTGTATTAAAAAGCCCCCCCCACTTTCTCTGTCTGTCTGTCTGTCTCTCTCTTTCTGGGTCTGTGTGTGCATTTGTGTGACAGTGTGTGTGTGTGTGTGTGTGAGACAGCGTGAGTGTGTGAGCATCCCATGAGCCATGTGTTTTTAATGAGCGTGTGTGTTTTGTGTGTCAGTACATGCACTCCTGGCCGGTGCGTTATGCTGTAAATCAGTGTTGTTTGACAGCCCATCTGGATCCAACAGACACGATGACGGTGAAGCTTGTGTTCAGTCTCACTCACTGCCAGCGTCTGAGATCATTGTAAGCGTTCGTCTTTCTCAAGTAATGTGACTTTAATAGTATATAGGCATACAGATTTTTTTTTCTCTTTTTTTCTCTTTTTTTTCTCAATCACATCAGATCATAAAAGGCATTAGCACTGCGATGCGGCTCCAGTAACCCTTCAAACAACGATGGCCGTAAGTCCGGACGCTTAAGTCAAACACACAGCACCTTAGAACTCGCTAATCACCGACCTCTCTGACACTGTTGTCATTATTATACACACGCTAACTTTCTCTCCCTTGCTGTCTTGCTCTTACTTTTTTTTTTTTTTTGAGGCGGAGGTAGTGTTGTGGAAACCCATGTTTTTTTACAAAGAGTCTCACGGCTGTGTTATGTTTCGAAAAAGGAGACATTCCGGAATCGTGGCGTCTTCCGAGGTTCCGTCAGTTGCCTGCGTCTCTCCGTCCTGTCACAGGGACCAGCCTGGGAAAGGGCTGGAATTATGTCATTGCTCCAGACTTCCGTGCGGATGGAAGAAAGGAGAGAGAAAGAGAGAAAGAAAGAGAGAGAGAGAGAGAGAGAGAGATGACTGTAAGGCAGGAGGAGCTGAAGGCAGCTTTCTCACTAGGGGGGGTTGGCAGTGGAGGGCAGAGTGCTGGAATTTGCCGGAAACGGGGGGAAAATGGCAGAAAATTGCCACCCCACCAAGAACCACCTGCATCACTCATTGTGTGTTTCACCCCCTACGTTCACCACTTCACTCCCCAAACACCCCCTTCTCCTTTTCTCCTGCGTATCTCTTCTCCCTCTCCCTCCTCCTCCTCTTTCCTCCTCTCTTCCTATACTCCCTCTCTGAATTTTCTTTCTCTTTCTCATTTGACTTTACATTTACCCTTTAATATTGAAGTATGTACTGTTTATGCCCCCCCACCCCCACCCCCTTTCTCCCTCTCTCGGTCTCTCTCTCTCCAGAAAAAACGACAACGAGAAAAAAGATGACAACGAGAAAAAAAAATGTGAGTGATCATGCTCCACTGTTCCCATTAGAGCCTAACATGGTCTCCTGTTTTTCTTCCCTGTGGAACATCTGTGCTCTAGATACTGTATGACTGGTAGGTGTCTGTGTGGTAAAACCAGGTGATCTTGCCCTGGGCCCTGTACACTACTCTCGCTGAACAATCTACCAGACTGAAGCCCAGCAAAGGTCTACCAAGATGTTGAACACTGGCAATTTGTTTGTTTGTTTGTTTGTGTGTTTGTTTTTTTTTATAAGAATTTAGATCTTTTAAAATTGCGCACTTGCACAGTGTTGTAACAGATCAAACGGCAACACGTTCAAAGCTTTCACTTAATCCATATGACGCCTTTGTGTCTGGCTTTTTCTTTTTCCCCCTGCAAATCGGTGAAACTTTGCATTTTCAAACCACTGTCATGCTTGAAATATCCTGAATAATCCTTTACATAAACTTGTCTTCATGTTGTTCTCACAGAGGCTACAGTTGTAGATTTGGCAACGGAATAACCAGTGTAAAAAAAAAAACCCAGAACTTAGTTTCTGAGTAGAATTAAATAAGTTCAGTGGTTCTGGATCTAAAATATAAGCAATTAACGAGTGGAACCGCTTCAAAGTGACACATCAGGATAATTCTCAGCAAAAAAAAAAGCAGAAACAAATCAACACCTTCTTGGCCGGTCAGGGAAGAGTATGTTTGTCAGCTCCATAAATCTGCCTGAGTGGAGGGATGTTCTCTCTCTCTCTCTCTCTCTCTCTCTCTCTCTTTTGCCTGTCATTTATCATTTTAATGGCAGCCTTTGCCAAAGTCTGCTAATGGTTTCTGACCCCAACATAAATCAGGTAGGCGTGTTTGTTTTGTCACTGCTGTCCTTTCTCAGCAAATCTTCTCTAAAACTTTTTTTCTCTCCCTCTCTCTCTCTCCACCATTACCTGTTCTTCTTGTTGCTCTTTTTCATTCTGAACTTTAGCAGAGGTATTTGTGTCCTGTCCAATTCTCCACAGTGAACTTTTGAAATAAAAGTGTTTTTTTCCCATTTTCACACATTTTCTCTAAAAGGGAAGGAAAAAAAAGGCACAGAGGTGTATAATAACAGTAATTTTGGCTCTACATAAACTCTGGAATACTGAAGTACGTGATGTGTACGCTCTACCCCCCCTCCCCTCTCTCCCCCCTCCCCTCTCTCTGTGTTAGTATCAGTATGTGTATGACTGATTTTGACCTCTCTCCGTAGAAGTGGTTGCATTCCTTGTTGGTGTTGGAAGAGGTGGATAGTACCCTGAATGGAAATCCGTGAAAACAGAATGAAGAAGAACACTGTGATGTCATAAAGAAAACCACTAAAGCGCCCAGACAGCCAATAGAATGCTCCATTTCACTGGAGTCAAACAGTTTCAGCTCCCTGTGCACTGGTTCACTCCATGAGAATCTCATGTTGTTTTCTCCCTCACTTACTGTGCTTACAGAAGGACTTTGGGAAACCGTTAGCAGGAAGGTGGGACCCATGAGATCCTCAACAGCTCCCAAACTACCAGATGTTTACAGACTGAGATCTGAGTATAGGGCCCCTGTGAGTCTGATAGGATGGAAGAACCACTGAATTAATTCAGACTGGAATAGGTTGATCAATCTGCACAACAGAAAAAGTGTTGTGTTGTTGCTGATATTACTTCCCCATCTGGTCAGAAGAGGTACTATCCCTACGGTCATTACTTTAGATTTTACAGTATAATCACAATAGGCCGCAATCTACATCACAGTAATGACTCCATGGAAGTTATGTCACTTGGTATTTAATTGCCAGCTCCTGAGAAATGAGGTAATAAGAGTGTGTAGAGTGTGGTCCTGTATTTGTATCTGTGTTTTTGTGTGTGTGTATGTGTGTGTGTGTATCTGCATGTTGGGTGTTCCAGTTTTTGAGGGTGTCTCAGGGCTGTGTTGATCTCAGACAGGAGATGGATGGAGGCTCTGCCCCCCCCCCCCCCCCCAGTTCTTCTCTTCCTCCTGGGCTTACAGAGAGGAGGAGCAAACACCAGTATGAATGTCTTGTCATATGGTGTGACGATGTCCTGTCATATGGTGTAACGCCATTCGGACAGGGGTCACAGGTACGTTGACAGAGAGACAGGCCCATATAAATTTCTTTTTTTCTTTTGTTCACATTTTACCTGTCATCTGTTTCCTTCAGCTGATTGGTGAAGCTCACACGTCATTTAAGATTTGAAACGTTTGTTCACTTAGCGCACTGAAATAAAACTTTAAAAAGGAACGTTTATATCTTCTTTCTTGTTTACTCTCCCATTCTGTTTTTTCTTTCTTTCTTTCTTTTTTTCAGAAACTCCTATACAGTTGGGTTTCAGCATGCAGTGTTCACGGCTACAAAATTACTGCATCACTTTTAATACAGCTGGGCTGGTTTTGCTGAGAGGAGAGATGAAGCAATTCTTCGGAGACTATCGTCAGAAGCTGGCTTCCATAGGCCAGCCTTGAACAGCTGCCTGGAGGAATGGCTCAGCAGTTTTGATGGGTGATGACTGAATGATGACTGGAGCTCGGCTTCTAGACCACAGGGTCTGCTGTATTACACGCTAGTGCAGGATCACACAGGATTGCTAAACATGGCAATTAATCAGGGAAGTGCTGAAACGTACTTACATCACCATCTTTTCCTCTGCTTTTACTCCTTCCTTCTCCTGCTTGTTCACCCCAGCTCACACATTCCTTCTCTCTCTCCTGTGCCTCTCCTTACAATCTCTCTCTCTCTCTCTCTCTCGCTCTCTCGACATATGTTTGTCGGAAGTACAAAACAGAACAGAGCCCAGGAAATGATCTGATTGCAGTTTTTAAAAGTTTGATGAAACCTAAAATTGGGATTGATTTCAGGTTGTACAAGGTCATGACTGCAAGGTCATGACTGCAAGGTGATGAGTGACCTTGAGGTTTTTGAAACTCAGTGCTGCTATAAAGGAGAAAACGTACAAATTAAGACAACCTTTTTCTGCAGAGCTGAACCAATGGTTCGTCATCTTCATGTTTTCATTTAGTTTTCTTCCATTTTTTCTTTCACCTTTTACTGTGAAATGGAACATACTGTATGAAGCGTTGTTTTTTTTTTTGAAGATTTCTGTTCTGTTTTCTTACAAAAGCAATGGCTTTGTTTTTCTCTCTCTCTTTTTTCTCTTTCTCTCTGTAAAACACGTGTGGAGGTCGTTACCAGGTTTTTGGGCTTAATACTGAGTTTTAACACAATCAAGCGAAACATTATCACGTTCAGAAGCTGTGATAAGTGATGAGGGGTGTGTGTGTGTGTGTGTGTGTGTGTCAGTGAGTGTGTGTGTATGTGTGTGTGTGTGTGTGTGTGTGTGCGTGTGTGTGTTTGCTGAGTGTGTGTGTGCGTGATGTGTGTGTGTGTGTGTGTGTTTGCTGAGTGTGTGTGTGTGCATGAGTGAGTGTGTGTGTGTGTGTGTGTGTTTGCTGAGTGTGTGTGTGTGCGTGAGTGAGTGTGTGTGTGTGTGTGTGTGTGTGTGTGTGTGCGTGCTTCCTCCTACCACAGGCTGTATATAGTAAGATTTAATTTGAGTATTATAAGTCTCCAAAGTGTCTGGAGTTCATAAGTTTATCCTGTTCCCCATTTCACCTGTGGATATCTTTGTGTAGTTTAGGATAAGTTGTAATTATTCCAACCAAGCCAGCTAAGGATTGTTGGCTGGGAGATTTTCTTTCCTGGATTACCATGGAGATGAAACAATGTGTTTATGACTGTGGTGAAAATGAGTTTACTCAAAATACATCGACCTTTGATTTTTCAGCTAGTTCAAAAATAATCCATCATCTTTCACAATATTTGTCATGAAAATTTAATAAATACCGTGTTTTCACTGGCATGTATATTATTCTTTGGAATAACTGACAGTAATTATTACAATATAATTACTGTAAAAGTTCACGACTTCTGTTTTATTATAAAATAATGGATCCGCTTACATTTGTGGAATGCGTAACGAATTTAAAAAAAAAACAAGAAAAGAAAATATGGTTAGAAATCTTTAAACACCTCTCTCTTTTTCTTTTTTGCAAAGTCCACATCTGTCAAAATCCAAAACTGATCCGAACCGAGTGAAAGAAATCTGCGCTGGTCTCTTTAAAATAAACCATTTGACAGTCAAGCCCAGTCTGAAACCAGTTTGTCTGTCATGACAAAGTTGTCTCGTTCAAAGACACAGTCATAGATCTACTACTGTCACTGACAACTTAAATCAAGTGGAAAAACAAAAACCAACCCCCCCCCCCCCCCCAAGACTTCTTAAAAATTAAATATTCACTTTATACCCCCTAGATCACAATGTTGGCTTTACTTAAGAGAATAAAGTCTGTAAAAATGATCTTGTGTATCAGACAGCGCTGTTGGGGAAAGTGAACAGGCTCTGGTATCTGGTGATTTTGCACAGTGGCGAAAGGCCAGATCTCTCATTTTCATAGCTTCACCTCAACAGCAGTTTTACTTCATCAGTTCTTTTTTTTTCTGTCTTTCATTGTGATGACTGGGATTAAAGGCTTAGTTCAGTTTTCAGGTCAGTCGGAGGTCAGTTCCACTCAGTGTGTTTGTTGTTCATGTGGAGGTGAAACGTCTCGGGCTAAAAAAGAAAAAAAAGAGAGAGAGAGAGAAAGAAAGAAAGAAAACATAACTCAGAAATTGAAATATCTTGATTAATTTTCACTGTATTGGTTTCCTAAGTGAGGGGAAGAATGTTGTCAGATGTTGTGAGACGCTGACAGACACAAACGGATTCCCCTGCGGCTGGAGAGGATGGTGACTGAAAAGCAGTGGACGTCTCTTCAGCGTGGACAGCAGTTGTGCTGTTCAAATTCAGCAAGTTTTTAGCATCTCCACACTCCACACACACCCTGTTAGACTCGCCCTGTGGGCCCAAGACATCCCACCCACAGACAGAGAGAAACCATCAGTAACTGACGCCTAGCAACATGTTGGCGCACACCACACTTAACCTTTTCCTCCTCTTCAACACTGATTTGACAAGAATGCCGGTCTAGAAAAGAAAGGTTCTTCCACACTGAAAGTGTATTTATTTCATCATAGCATCTTCAGGATTCTGGCTCATAGCCGACATTTGCTATCCTGAGCGAGGTTATTCACGCGGTGTTATGTAGGCGCGGGTCGGTGCTGGGCTAATGTTACTTTTCAACTTAGTTTCTTGTAAAACCCCCCCGGCCCCCATTCAACCCCCCCCCCCCCTTGCTTTTGCTGTGAACAAGATTACATGTTGAAATCGAGAGAGCTCTTGTTGTGAAGGAAGTCTCTGTCTCAGGTTCTGTGAGATTCAGTCTCTGAAGGTCTTTAATCTCTTCTCTTGTCTCACTCAGAGTGAATCCCATTTGACATCTCTGGTTTAAATCACCTCTGTGGATACACCTTGGCCTGAGGAGAAGATTAACAACACTCACATCTTTAACTCAGGGTTTTTTTTTTTTTAATCAGAACAAAAGGATCATTCTGTTTGCTCCGGGCAGCGTGGAAACCTAAATAAAGTAGTTGTGTGTTTATGTTTAGGAATTTTTGTTTTGTTTAAGTCTCTTTCCTTGCCCAACAGTCTCCGCGGCCTTAGACGCGGTCGAGATTTTTTTCGGACCAGAGAAGTGTGGAGAACCGTTACAAACACTTTACATTCTACCAATAACTTCGCACAACTGAAAATGAATACAGCGACACATTTCGAAATGGCTGCCACCAGCACAGGTAATACCGGCTAATGCATCCCCAGCCACAGTCACAACCCATGTATTAACGCCTCACGTAATATCATTACCCATTAAAGGCTTCTTTCTTTCTTTCTTTCTTTCTTTCTTTCTTTCTTTCTGTGTGCCTTTCTGTCTTACCTTCTTTCTTTCTTTTTTTTTCTCGTCAGTTAAATAAATCAGTTTCCCATCAGTTTTTTCTTATCAGAAACATTATAACAGTGATAGGTCATATAATTATCTCTTTGGTAGAACTGTCTTTCTTTTTTGTATATTCCAGATGTTTTTAGGACCGACTAGAAAACAGTTGTGCCAATACTTTGTGCAAGAGAGAGAGAGACAGAGGGGGGAGAGAGCGAGAGAGAGACGGATCAGGGGCTGTGACCTTTGACCTGATATTAAGTTTTGTTTATAATCATACAGGCTGTAAGTTTGTTTAAAAGAGTGGGGAACTAAACACTCTGATGGCAAATGTACACAGAGTATAATGAATGTCTGTATCTGAAATCTCTCGCCTTAGTGGTCTGTGTGTGTGTGTGTGTGTGTAAAAAGATTTAGTGTGTAAAGACAGAGAGAGAGACAGAGAGAGAGAGAGAGAGAGAGAGAGACAGAAAGAGAGAGTGAGAGACAGAGAGAGAGTGAGACAGACAGAGAGAGAGAGAGACAGACAGAGAGAGAGAGAGAGAGAGAGAGAGAGACAGAAAGAGAGAGTGAGAGACAGAGAGAGAGTGAGACAGACAGAGAGAGAGAGAGACAGACAGAGAGCGAGAGAGAGAGAGAGACAGATAGAGAAAGAGACAGAGACAGAGACAGACAGAGAGAGAGTGAGAGAGAGAGAGAGAGAGAGTGTTGACAGAGAGAGAGAGAGAGAGAGTGTTGACAGCATGCTGTGATCAACACCAAATCGCTCATTTCCTCTCTCGTAATTACGGATGATGAGTGTTTGTACCAGCTGAAAGGTCACGTCGTAAAAATAGAACCCAGTCTTAATTACTAGTAATTAATTAGGGATTGCTTTAATTGATGCTTGTTTGTCCTCCTCAAAGAGGTTCAAAGTTTTTCCAAAGAGACTCAGTAAAATATCATGTAGTTACCACACTTGAGAATTGATTAAAGTATGGATTTTCTGACTGGGAACTAATGGGTGTACAGGTGAAATGGGTCTACTTGTCTGCATCAAACTGTCCCCAGCTCTAGAGGGAACTGGTACAACTATGTGAGAAATATTAAAAACCAACCGAAAAATTTGAACCAGCGAAAAAAAAAAAAAAAAGAAAAAAAAAACATATTTGGGAACCTTTTTCTGAAACTGTCTCACAGCCAAAGAACGCACTATTTTTAATTCATTGACCAAATTAGGATATAATATGTAGTATCATACGCTGTACAAAACAAGGACAATGATATTTAAAAAATTATATCAAATAAACTTCTGCTTCCGTGAGAGAGATGAAGACGGAGATAATTCAGTGAATACGTGGGTATTAGTGTATTAAGTCTCTATCCACACAACATACACTTAAATGAAGAATACAGGATGAGTCCAGGTGACAGGTTTTCACCTTATTTTTCAGTCCTCAGACAGACCAAAAAAGTTTGTTTTTTTTTTTTGTTTTTTTTAAATTAAATCAAACAATACACAGAAGAGATTTGGGCGTGCTCATGTAGCTGATGTTCCTTTCTAGAGGGGCTAGTGTTTTTTCTTTCTTTCTTTCTTCTCTTTTTTTTTTTTTTACATCTGAACTGTGTTTAGAGCTCTCGCTCATCTGAGGAAAGCTCAGGGCTGTACTGTATCCTGCCCCTGGGGAAACACGGACGACAGGAACACAACAGGCCTGAGAGTGTGAGATTTAACACAGTGTGGCATTCCACGAATGATGTTTAATACACAAGTCACTGCAAAATGAGATATTTTAGAACTTTTGCAACCTTTGGAACGGTCGTAATTTTCTGTTTCCACACATGTCGCTTGATATGTATCAGATGTCTTCAGCATTGCAGGGGCAAAACAACAACAACAACAACAACAACAGCAACAACAAAAGTGCACTCTGGATTTTTTCCCTAAATCCATACCATTGACTAGAATAATTACTGTGTAAGTCTGAGTGTCTGCTGGTCCTAGCCTAAGTCTTTGCTTAACGCCCATTGCACATTCACCTATAGCAATTCACCTACAACACATCCACTTACAAAACATCCGCCTATAGCAGGGGTCCCGAACTCCGGTCCTGGAGGGCCGAGGTCCTGCTGATTTTTGTTTTCACCTCTTAGCTACCTGTTGATTTTCACCTTGCAAACAGGTGTGGACACTTTTCAGCCAGTCAGAGATTCTGTTTAGTTGGTCTACCAGAAAAAGAGCAGGACCCCGGCCCTCCAGGACCGGAGTTCGAGACCCCTGACCTATAGCATATTAACCTTACAGCATGTCCACCGATACCTTATCACCTGTAGAATCTCCACCTATAGCTTATCCATCCACAGTATATTCATCTATAGAATGTCCACCTATCACACACCCACCTACAGAATATCGACTTATAGCATGTCCTTAAATATCGTATCCACCTATAGCATATCCACCTACAGTAGATTCACTTGCAGCACATCCACCTATACCATATTTTTCTATATCATGTCCACCTTCAGCATGTCTGCCTATAGCACATCCAACTATAGCACATCTGTCAATACTGCAGCATCCACCTATAGCTTGTCCATAAGGAATATTGCGTATCATAAAGAAGAGCTCTATAGCCTACTCTGAAACCCTTTTTACGGGTCTATATGCGTTTGTCTCTGAATGCTCCTCACGTACGTGGCTGGAGTTTGCGCTCTTTTTTAACGTGGTCACTATGTCTCCGGCACCTGCACAATTCCAGCTTCCCCTGCAGTGTGTCCCAAAGTCAGCCACATCCAATTAGTGTCAATAACACAGACATTTTCTGTCCCTCTCTGGGAGACAGCTCTTTTCTTTGGCTGCCATTCACTGCATGGAAAGACGCCCTCAGTCAGTCTCATTACAATCCGAACCAAGAACAAAACTGTACGAGAAGACCATATGCTCCCGTGACCGAAAAAAAAATGAACCTATTATTTTCTCTGTGAATCCTCTGAAAATACACTTCCCCCATGAACGTGATGTTAACGGTTTTAAATGTTCACGTGGTATAGAATGTGTTGAGAGGTCTACATGAGAAATGCCCAGTGATGTCTATTCTATAAATCCTGTGTGTGAGGATGACAATTCAAATGTTATTTTGGCCCCTGTGGTTTTTTCAATGCTCCTTGTGTGTCATGACTGGACACACCCTCTGCCTTGACTCTCTTTCTACCACCCACTGTGTTTATGGGTGTGGTTATGTCTGTGAGTACACACACACACACACACACACACACACACACATACAGACGCACACAATTTGGTGTGCGTGTGTGTGTGTGTGTGTGTGTGTGTGTGTGTGTGTGTGGTGTGAAAGTGAGAATTGTGGCTGTACACCGATGAGTAAAACAGAGGTGCCGAGATGTCACTTGAGGTTAGAGGGGTCATGACCTCACTTTTCCTGCCCGGGTCTAACCTCCCAGATTGCTGTAACAAGAGCTCGGCATTGTGGGAAAACAGTGAGAGAAAGTGGACCCTGAGGGTCTGGCACACGTTCATCTTACAAGCCCGAGAACTGAGTAGTGTGTGTGTGTGTGTGTGCACTATGGAGCTGAGAAAACTGAACTTAATACGACGGTATCAATTCCTGAAATGTAATAATTAATATGAACTGTGTTTCTGTGAAATAATAATAATAATAATAATAATAATAATAATAATAATGATAGTGGTATTGTAATAATAGTTGTGTTTAACTGTATTGTGTATTGTGGGGTCCATGTACGTCCCCACAGTGTGTGTTCCGATCCTATGGTCTTATTAGGACCATAAAATGTGGTGTGATCTGATCAAAGCTATATTACCGTTCTTTAGATCCTCCACTGAGAAAAAAACCCAGCCATTTAAACCCGTCATCAAACTGATGTGACAGATCCACCGGAGAGATGAAATGACTCCATCAAGATGAACTCCATATAGTCTACTCAGACCAGTGGGACCCTGCTCACATCACAGGCTGAAGCATGAACTCCATATAGTCTACTCAGACCAGTGGGACCCTGCTCACATCACGGGCTGAAGCATTTAACTGGGCCCTGTCCCACTCTTCAGCAGCACTCAGCTTCCTTCTGACCTTGCCCCTGTAATTAACGCAATGAAATTGTGGCTTTAATGAGGCCTTTCATGAGGGCATGTTTGTATGGCATTTCTTCAGCACTCTTTCAGGCCTTTCAGGAATTTGGACGTTGTCTACAGAAACGGACAGAGGGTAAGAAAGAACCATGTTTTTGAGGCGTTTGGGCCAAGGCCTGAGATCCTACAAACACCTGAACCACTTGTTTGGCTCACGTCTGATGTTGTCATACCCCAGTTCCCTTGAGTTAATCTACACAACTAGATTAAACAAAAAAAAAAAAGAAAAAAGAAAAACATAACCCCTATTTGAGTGTGTAAATATACATAATACAAATCACATGAGAGTTGTTATGGCCAATCACACTTTATGGATTATCACACTTGAGTTCCTGACCCAGTATTTTCTCCTAATGAAGGTGGGTGGACAGCTAGTTGTGCCTCCTCGGGGTTTCTTTAATGAGAGAGGTGACTGAAACACTCCCAGTGAAGGGATAAAAAGTCTGTCCTGTCCGAGAGACCCGTGAGACCAGAGATGATGCAGGTTCCGCTCCACAAGGTCTGTCTCACATGGGGGTCCAGCGGCAGGACCGGAGTTGAATGTGAGCGTAATTACCTTCATGGATCATTCTCACCCATTTGGAGAGTCTCAGGAAAGGGTTGAGGGGAAGGGGGGTCTCATTACAGTCTGTTTCTCTCTCTTCATCTCCCTCTCTCTCTCTCTCTCCCTCTCTCTCTCTCTCTCTCTTTCTCCCTGTTGCTCTGTCTTCGTTTTGTGCACAGCAGGTCAACAGCTGCTTCTGCATAAATCACACACACACACACACACACACACACACACACACACACACACACACAAAGAAAGAGAGAGACAGAAACAGAAACCCGATCAGGTATGTACCAGAGAGAGCCGAGGCCCTCAGATAACTCCAGAGCCTGTGACTCTGAATCCCTGTAGAGCCAAACAGAGTCAAACATGACCATGCTTTTCGCACAGTTAGACTTTACATGGGACAACAGATACTACCTCCGTTTGTCCCCGCCCTCCCGGTGTTCTCCAGGGGACATTTTCGACCGTAAAGCTTATCTGCATATCTGGCAACTATAAATCCTTCCAAGGGTTTCCAAGCCTGTTAGGTGCATCATTTCTTTCATGACATGCTGTAAAGATGCTTTTTTTTTTTTTTTTTTAAATTTCTATTGTTTCAACTTACCTTCTTTCTGCAATTCTAGAAATAATGTTCTGCTAATTTTACCACATATTTTCATTCCATTTGTTTTGTTTTGTTTTGTTTTGTTTTTTTCTCATCTCTCTACCCTCACCGTGAGCAACAAAGCAACAACAAACAAACAACAACAAAAAAACCCCACCCACTTCATATAGTCCAGCCAGACCCACTTTTGTCCTCAGACAATTCAGTTTTCCAGTATTGATATCATTAATCCTCCATTCCTGCCTTTTGTTCAAATCTCATCCCCACCCCCCTCAACCCGCCCGACGTGACAAGACACGCTTTGGCCCGGCCCTCTGAAATTGCACCGCGCTTTCACAGCAATTTATGTGTCAACTGTTATTGTCTGTGAAGGCGCCTAGCGCTCTAGAGAGAGAGAGAGAGAGAGAGAGAGAGAGAGAGAGAGAGAGAGAGAGAGAGAGAGAGAGAGAGAAAGAAAGAGAGAGAGAGAGAGACAGACAGAGAAAGAGAGAGAGAGAGAGAGACAGAGAGAATTCTTGTTAGCGCTGCTGCGGTGTCTGAGAAGGGAATAAGTCTGAGTATCCCCTTCATTTGCTGGGAAAACGTTGTCTGTCATGTGGTATATGTGTGTGGCTTATGAGTTCATTGAACAGAGAGATGTAGGGTTGAAGATTGTGTGCAGAGCATATTTTAAAAGGTTTTACACTGTGTATGTTGCTACCATGAAACATAAACTGCTGGGTTACGTGTGGACGTGAGAGTCTTTTGACCCAGTTCTGTCAGAAAAATATTGTCTTTTTGGTATTTGATTTCAGAACCTAATACCATTCTCATAAACGAAACTAAAAGGTTTAAGTCTAATCTTAAGTTAAATCTCTAGTTTAACACACCTTGATTCTGACATTCGGGGTTACCTCTGAATTAGGCTTGTGTGTGTGTGTGGATCTGTTTCAGCGTATACCTTTGCTGTAGTAGATGTTATCACTAAGGGCTCTCCGGGGTAACATCAATATGGATGTCCACTAAGAGGCTCAGATGTGATCAGTATGAAGAGGTGAGAGGGAAAGCCTGTTTTGCTTTGGTGAAGAGAGAGTGTGTAGCATCTAGTCTTTCTCTCCACGTGCTCGAATCAGTGCCAACCGCAACACTGTTAAACTCGCCCAAAGGTCAAACTTCTATCCTCATGCACATTCTCACGTTTACATAAATCACTCCTTTATCTAATGACCGCATGGCTTCTCTCTGTCTTCCTCGTTGGCTATCTTTCCTTTCTTTCTTTCTTGCCTGCTTTTTTGTCTGGCCTACATATTTTCATGTGTGATTTCAAGAACATCAGACAGCGTAGCAAATACATATCTATTTATTGTATGTGTAAATTTACTGACAGCGTACTTTCCAAATGTACTAGCTTGTGTTTCACAGTAGTATCCTCTTTTGACACTTAATGGCTTATCCTTTAATTGTTAATGATTAATGGTTTTATCCTTTAGCCATACATATATATATAAGCATATATACGTGTGTGTGTGTGTGTGTGTGTGTGTGTGACCAAAGGATAAATCTCTTCATTTGGATAGACCAACTGGCAGTTTCCCTCAGTCTGATTTTGATTGGCTGTTACTGATAGTATCTAGGAGTTCATTGGCTCTGAATCAGATCCCAATCAAGTTACTTTGGGGGCTTTTTGATCATAACCCATAACCCTGTCTGGCCGACAGATCAGTGCAGATGGACCCAACGTCCTGTCCTGTGCTTTCAGAAGCACTGCTGAAATGTTTGACTGCTCTATCCAGACAGAACAGGAATCACTCAACTAAACATGATGTCAGACACACGGCTCAATATTTCTCTGTGGTTAACAATGCTGTAGAGTCAAAGAGAGATAGTTCCTCACTCATTTCTTGATGTCATGATGCCTCTCTGAGCGACCAGAGATCACTGTTTTAACTGTCCTGAAATGAGCGAGAGAAAGAGAGAGAGAGAGAGAGAGAGAGAGAGAGAGAGGGAGAGAGGGAGAGAGAAGATACTGTGGTACCCACATGAGTGTATTTATCAGTAAAACAAAGAAAGAGATATTGCCCGCGCTCAGTCTGAATGATTCATCTAAACATCTTGATATAAAAGTACAGGCTGTAATTCGGCTTGACTGAGTTCACAGAGATAAGAGTGAAAACAAACTACAGTGACCTCCATCACTCTGTGACCACTGCCTCACTTCTCCAGTGTTTCTGTAAAGGTTTAAACCTCAAAGACCCCGTTCACTGGCAATTACAACACTCTCTTCGTGTCCCACATGTAAAGCATATGATGAAAAGAAGAAGAAGAGAAAAAAGATTTTGTAAAAGAAAAAGAAAAAAACTCATTGGAGATCCACAGACACATCATTGTACTTCAGCACTGTGGGACAGAGCACAGAGCCACGAAACCACAACATCACTAACAGTGTAGCAACATAATACAGTGTAGCAGGGACGGTACTCTCTTTCCCTCTCTCTCTTTCCCTCTCTCTCTCTCTCTCTCTCTCTCTCTCTCTTTTTCTATTTTTCTTTTTGGTGGCGTGTCATTGTCTTTCTGTGTAAAGTCAGAATGATCCCAGGTGTACATATGATGTGTGCACACATGCATAAGAGTGCGTGTGCGTGTGTGTGTGTGTATGTCTATGTGTGCACGTGCGTGTGTGTGCGTGCGTGTGTTTGTGTATGTGTGTGTGTGTGTGTGTGTGTGCGTGTGTGTGTGTGTGTGTGTGTGTTGCGTGCTCATTAGCGTTGTTGCTGACAGACAGACTGGGGGTCTTAATGAATTCCACCCACTGTGTCACCCCTTGAAAGGTCGGCGCTGGGTCACTTTTGGACATGGGCTCCCAGACAACAAACACACC
Source organism: Chanos chanos (assembly GCF_902362185.1). Classification (NCBI taxonomy): domain Eukaryota; kingdom Metazoa; phylum Chordata; class Actinopteri; order Gonorynchiformes; family Chanidae; genus Chanos; species Chanos chanos. Next base: position 46,041,059 of record NC_044500.1, read on the forward strand.
CCTCTGCTTTCCCTGTCTGACTACAACATCTCACTAATGATCAGCACCAGTACCACTGAGTTCACGTGGTTGACACCACACTCAACCATGCATTTCATTTATTGCTTATTAATACCTATGCCCTTGTGTGTAGCAAGATAATAGAAAGAGTCTAAAAATGTTTCATACCAAATCTCTAAAATCTCTTACATTTGAAACCAAAAATCTTATCATCAATAGCACGTAATTATCACAAAATTTCTTCTCAAAATGATTTCTTCAAAAGCTTAAAATATTAAATGTTCAACTGATTTAGTTTGTACAAAATCCCTAAAGTCAAACGCTTTTAAAAAATAATGTGTTTTCCAGTTCTCTGCATGACAACACAAACCATGGCAGCCTCTTTTTTCTATCACCTAATGGGATTAATTATAGCTCTGAGACATATGGGTTGGGGAAAATGAGGTCTTTTCTCTGAAGTAATGAGTGACAAGTTATATCTCTCTTTCTCCAGCTCCTCAGACAATGGGCTGAATTAGTCCCCGTTGAATCACCTCTGTGGAAAAAAATCGCCTCACAGCTGCACTGCAAGTCAGCCCAGAGGCTCAGAGTCAAACACAAACCCTTTAAAAGAAAAGAAAAGAAAAGAAAAAAACCCTCAGAAAACAGTCTCTCACAAACAAAGCACTGGGCTCTGGAATTGTTTTAACTGCTTTTGAAGTTTGGATGCTGGCTCCTTCAACAGGGACGACGATGTTTCTTATGCACTTCTCGTAACAATGAATCGCCTCGATCTGAATTGGAATTTTGATCAGGTTTTATTGGGATCCAGAGCAACTGCTTACAGAGCTCCTTCTCTCCTCACTAGATGTTATCTCGTAGTAGAAGACTGGAAGAGGAGATTTACAGTATAAATATATGTGTACGTCGCGGTCAGAAAAAAAATTTGAAATATTCTCACCGGGGTGTTTTCAGCTCTTGTTTTATCAGCATGTGTCTAGAGTTCATCACTACGTGGTATATTTCAAAATAATATTCAAATTTTATGACACTTGGAAATTCTTGAAGTATTATCGGCTGTAAATTTTTTCTTTTTTTTTTCCAAAATGAGATTCCAAACCTTTAGGGGCTTTGCGGTGCTGCAGTGTAAATGGAGTTCAAACACGGATCTGCTTTTCGACAGGGCATTTGAGTTTGCAATTAATTCTGATGTGGAGTCCTGAGGGAGGAATCTAGTCTTTGCCAAGCCTCAAAATCACTTGTCTAGTGTTTATCTTTGGCTAAATGCATCTCCAATACACTGTCATAACAGCTCACCTCTCCACTTTCACAATAGCAACCGTTGTTTTGATGAAACCTATTGAATGTTTTGACTGCTTTCACGTTACACTGACGCCCTCCCTGGGGTTCACTCAGACCCCTCCCTGGGTCCAAAGCGGCTGTTACACAATACAACTCGTCTGGTCGTTTTTGCCTCCTCTGACCAGTTTTACACCAATTTCACAAATTCTGACCCCCTGTGACATCTCTTGTTCTTTACAACAAACAACTCAGAGGCCTCTCACTCACTCCAGCCGGTTGAGAGCAGTTCAACTTCAGGTAACAAGTTTCAAAGTTTTCAAAACGAGTAAGTGTGTGAACATAACCTGAACATATGTATCCTGAGGCGTTGACATTCCATTTGTAAGGTTGAGGTGGTTCACGGTTTAGCCATATAACAAATGTCGACATATGCATTGCAATATCGGAGTTTTTTAAAGGTTAGTCCACTTTACCCAGATTGCTAGCAAACCCAGCAAATGAGCAAATATTAAAGATGCAAAGTTAACAAAGACCAAAGCCTTGTGCAGGCCTGCAAATTGACCAGTGCAATCATACACAGCTGGACCAAAGTCGCCCGAGTATTGTTTTGTGTAACACCTTCGTAAGCGCTGGCCTCCAGGAATTACCCGACAACCATTGTATGCATGTATGTGTGTGTGTGTGTGTGTGTCTGTGTGTGTGTGTGTGTGTGTGTGTGTGTGTGTGTGTATGTGTGTGTGAGGGGGGTCCACATGTGGGGCCCAGATGTGCTTGTGTGAACTGATGTTGTGATGAGACTGTTGTGTGATGTGGGTGAAATTTGTTGCCGACAGCCCTGTGGTACAGAGCATCTGTTTCACCATCCATGGGTGTGAAGAAACACAACATGCCAATGACGATTACCCCAAAATGAAAATGTTTCCAGAAATGCAGCATGAATAGAGCGGTCAGATCTGATTTATTTAGAATTGTGCTGAGTGGACAAGTACACTGTAATGCAAATGAAACGCGAGGTTGGACACAACCTTTTTTAAAACCTTCGTAATGTTAAATAAATAATATTATAACAATATATACATAATATATATATACATCCCTTTCCTATATGTCACACAAATGCACTCACAGAGTAAGAAATTCCAGAACTCTCTCTCTGTATATATATATATATATATCAGGGTTTCCGTTAGCCGGTAATTACAATAAATTGAAAATTTGCCGGTCGAAATGTCCTTTAATAATACAAATTAAGAAGTCGAAGAGAGAGAGAGACGTGGCTTATGTGCAAGCTGCAAAGACACATTAGACAGATTTGATTTCAAGTTGGCAGCAGAGGACTTTGTTGCAATGACAAACGGGAGAATACAAAAATGTTACCTAGTAGCCTATAGGCTACTTTTGATGCCATGTAGGCCTATCCTTTTCTTTAAACAGGCTACAGATGTTACACGTTACAAATGTTTCGTAATAGCCTACATTTCGTTGAGGTTTTGCTCAATCATTACTGTTCGTTTTGCTTAATCGTTACCGTAGGCTTCCACACAGCAAAAACATGTTGTGAATTTTGCCCTCCGAAATTTCGCTCTGGGGACATGGTCACCAAAACAGCAAGCAAGTCACCTCCCTCAAAAGTCTGAGTGCTTAAATGAAGGTCTGCAGTGGTCTATTTGCCCCAACCAGAGCCGTTGAGAGAGTTTTTTCTGCCGCTCCGGTCCTGACTAAGTTCATGTAAAATGTAAACAACAACCCGTGTTGATGTATATACAAATGGTTGCCTATACATCTTTCATTCATATACGTTTTCATGCTACATGTAGCCTTTAACCCATTTTGCCATTTTGCTTAGACTTTTCTTCTCCCAATGCTCTAGAGAACGTTTCATACCAAACGCATCTCACGCTGAACTGATTGGTTCTCGTGAGGTTCTCATTTGCATGAAGTTGAGAATTCGCCAACTCAATTTCGCTTGACTCGGCGAATTCGCTTCCGATTTCGCCAATCAGGGCGAATTTCGCCCCCATTGAACCTGAGTGAGAGTGAAGCGAGATTCACTGCAGTGGAAGCGTACCATTACTGTGCATCAAATCGTTGTCATTCTCTCATCAACCTAGGTGGACATTATATTTCCGTTTGTAACATAGACGGTTTCAAATTGGTCTGGTAACATAAATTCTTTCTGGACACTGGACTGGCAAGAAAAAACCTAGTGGAAACCCTGATATCCTGATATATATATGTATGTATGTATGTATGTGTGTATGTGTGTATATATATATATATATGTGTGTGTCTGTGTCAGTGTAAAGTATGTATAGTTAATAATATATAATAGATATGTACTATCAAGGTCCTCTGTTCTGAAACAGGTTTAAGTCTGTGCAGCTCTCTGCTGGTTATCTGTGAGGTAAATTGAGAGTCAAGATACTCATGCACAGTGTCTCATGTCTCATATCCAGAGGAGAGGACGGTCGCACTTTTATTAATTAAACCAGCTCACCGCTGTGAAAGTCTCTTCTCGTTAATTGCTGTAAATCATGATTGCAAGCAGAGATGTTATTGCCCTGGGCTCACGTCATGTGATCCACGTCGTCTGAATAATCAAGACACACTGATGGTGAATACCTTTCAGCATCTTTATCAAATCCCTCCCCCCCACCCTGCCATTAGTCTTTTATGGACACCAGACGGACGTGCACTCAGCCTGATTTGACATGTGACTGTCAACGTAGCCAACAACATGTGCTACGTCTCACTCAGAGTCTGCCCCCAAATGCTACCTCTCACTCAAATTCAGCGCATGTTCTCAGCCGACGGAACCTGAAATAGGATAATTTGCCCCGTGCTGTCAGTCACTGTCTGAATACCCCAGACAATAACAGGACCAGAACCGTTTTCCCTTTGAGGGTAAATGACTGGTTGTGCCCGTCTTGTTCTTGAGAAGCAAGCGTCTTCGACGGTCCCCTTGGAATTGAGCGATGCCCCCCACCCCACCCCAGCTCACCCTCCTCTCGGCCCTTGCCTGTCTGACTTATTCGCTCCCTCTCTTTCTCTCCTGTCAAACAGTTAGTCATTTTCTGCTCCGCTGAGCGTGGTAAGAGTTGGCTGGATGAAGGCTAAAGTGGAGTTGAATCTAAATCAATCTCTCTCAGACGCCGGAGACCCATCTCCTCCATCATCCACATGTTACACAGCCAGTAATCTCAACGTCACCCCCCCTCCCCCCTCCCCCCTCTCCCTCCCCCTTGCCCCTCCCCACACCCACTCTCCCGCACCTGACCCTGCACTCTTTCCATCAGGTTTCCCTGTTCCTCCAAAGCCGCTTGATCCACCATCGTTCATTAACCCCTCGGCAGAGCGGTAATCGGCTCAGGGAGCGCCGCGACAAAACCATCGCCATGTAGACGTATATGTAAATGGCACCGATAACGCGCCAGGGCTCCTGCTGTGTGAATCACACTGTGTCTCCAGATGCTGACGTTTAAAGGCCCTGCCTGTTAAAAGAATCATTCCTATATTACGATTTTGCCCCCCCCCCCCCCCCCCCCCCCCCCCCCCCGCTGCTGTCAGTATCGATTAAAGGGACAATTGGTCATTCGAGTGTGTCCAGCATGAGAAATCTGTTGAGGATAGCGAGTGGTTTGCTGTTACTCTCCTGAAGTCAGAGGAGTTCTCTGGCAACACGTTATGGGGAATGGCCCCATCTGTACATTTTCAGTTTTACAAAGTTCTGGCTGGGGGAGGACAACACACAGCCAAGGCAAGGGGGGGGGGGTACACAAAGGTGACAGAAAGGGGGTGGGGAGCGGAGGGGGGGTGGGGGGGTGCATGCAGAAAAAAAGGTTGCGATTCAAATGTACCTCTTTTCACCCTTATGTTCTCTAACACTCAAATTGCAGAATCCAGATGGTCCTTAGAACACTGTCGATTCTCAAAACAGTTCCTCTGAAGGTGCTGCCAAGGGTAATGATTAGTGTGTGCAAAGCTTTCTGACTACGACACCAACAGACAACAACCAACAACTGCTGCCTATCAGACAACAGAGGTTTTTTTTTTTTTTTTCCTTTTCTTTTCTTTTGAGTCTTACACGCAATACCCCAGATGCCCCTGTGATTCAGGCCAGACCAGACTCATGGCCCATGACTTGTGGGTACCTCTGTGTTGGCAAACTCCACAGCCTCTATGAGTTACCCACGTAGCATCCAGTAACTCTCAGATCACAGCCCAAATCTTTCGTCTTTTGATTTTGATCTTTAAACTTAGCCCACCAGTGAGTAAGGCTATGTGAGGACGTCTACGCTGCATTGCTCTCCTGATGATCCTGTTTCAGGTGCTCTGTAGGACAGGAGATAGCAAACAGGCCAAAGTTATGTAAAGTGTTGCTGAAAAATCATGTTATCTACTTATTAAATAAGTTGTATTTTCTTCCAATAGTGTGTGAGTGTTTGATAGTTTCTGGACTGACTGTTTTTCAAAGCATTCATCGGATTGATGTTACCCTTGACAAAGCCACCAGCTTAAACAGTTTAGTTTATTCTTGTTTACTGCAAACAGAGTAAGCTTGTCATGGTAGACTAGTTACTTTGGTCCAGGGTAGTCAAGAAATTAAACTATGTAAGATTATCTCAGATGGTTCAAATTAATCTTCTCAAAATCTATCTGATGTGAAGAATTGGAGTTAGAGGACACAACATTACGCAGAAGTACGGTTTTATAACTCCTCTGTCCTCTGGGCCTATTGTGTAAGTCTTGCAGTCATTGCCTGTAAGAGGACCGAAGCCAGGGTTTTGTTAATGATCTTCAGCTTCATCATACAATGAAGGCTGCATCCCAGCAAAAGCTATGTATTCAAGCCAAGGCATCTGTCCAAACACATTTGCAGTTTTTTTTTTGTTTGTTTGTTTGTTTGTTTGTTTTTGGTTTTTAGTGCGTGAGTGGCAATGTCCCGCTAGAATTGCTGGGTTTTCACAAGATCAGAGAGATGTTCCTCAATGACGGAGGCTGTGCAGTGAAAGAACCCCTGATTTCATCTAAAATATGTTATTGATCATATCAAAGTGAGAATGATCTCATTGTCCCCTCCTCCCCTGCCATCCAAAAAAAAAAAAAAGAAAGAAAAAAAGTTGTGAAAAAAGGATTATGAAATCTTTCCTGAACTCATCCTTGTCTATCCCGCCGGCTTCTGAAACACTTCACTCAATGTCATTAGCGTTTTAGGCTAACACAATGCTGGCACTCCCTCAGTCGGCTAAAGGCAGATGGAAAAGTCATTGTGTTCAGAAGAACATCTGGCTTCTCTTTACCTCTTGCTTGCGGGTCGGTCTTCTCCGAATCTGTTGAAAAGCAGCTTTTCTTCAGAGAGAAATCCCCAAATGTCTTTGTATTGTCATTCTTGCAAGCAGAGTTTGGGGGGGGGGGGGGGGGGGGGGGGGGGGGGAGCTAGCGTGCATAGCATCAAGATTTTTTTTTTTTTTTTGAAATACAAAGTTTCTGTGGTCATCTCATCTATCCTGCCTCTTCAGTCAGACCTCCCAGCTGTCTGAGTCGTTCATTGACACTTGTTTTATATTATTGAAATGGGCTGATATGTGTTCTGGAACCACAGCTTTTGGGCTTAGTTAGCACGCAACACTTGCGCCCTGCATTTCCACGCTAGCTTAGCGGATGTTGCTCATGTGTAGAGTTTACACTCCACTTACAAACTGAGTTAAATGCCCCGGTAGTTACAACTGTAAGAGATATTAGCTTACACTGTTTTATATAATACACATTATGGTGACATGAAAATAAAGTAAATCTTGACAGTCATAAGAAGGTTCAGGAAAAAAAGAGACTCATTTAAAAACAAAGAAACAAAAAAAAAAACAATTCAGCTTTGTTGACTGAAAGAGACACACCAGGCAAATATATCTAAAAGTGCTAATAATCTGATATTAACCCGGCATGAAGCTAATTCCAACAATTTTCTCGACACTGTTCACCTGGCCTGTAATGCAAATGTATCTGTATGAATTCATCCACAATGTCCTCTGAGGAGGATCTCCTGCTGCCAGGCTTCTGAGGACGGAACAGTGTGTTGTTGTCTGTTTTTTTTTTTTTTTCTTCCTTCTCTCCGCAGTGATGTGTCAACAGGCTCAATTAAAGCAAACCGTAAAACCATCGTCGCCTTTATAAATAATGCAAACTCTTGACTGGATGCTGGAAGAATGATGATGAAGAATGAATGATATAGACTTTTTGGCGGAATGGTTTGGTCTCCGGGGAGGCTGTGAAGAGGGTTTGTTTTTGTCGGAGGGGGTTAAAAGCAGCCTCTTGACAAGGACAACAGCAACAACAATGTTCAAGGCCAAGACGAAGGGAGTAGCTCGATCCCGAGCTTCTCTCTCTCTCTCTCTTAATTTGATTGTGCCTTCTTTCCTTTTTCTCCTTTGAAACAAAGAGAACCACTTCCACTGACTGAAGACCCCCCCCCCCCCCCCGCCCCCGTGCAGTAGCCTGTCTAATGCCGGTCCGGAATGCCTCTCTGGGATTCCTGAGGGGCCCGGGAGTTGCCGGGGGGGAGGGACAGGTTTGAGGGGTTTTTTTTTTAGCCCCTCATGGCAGTTGTCCCACAGTGAGGAGTTTCTCAATAGATCCTATGCACTGTTGTACATCAACAGGAAGGATGCTTGACAATAAATTGCTTGCAGATAGTCGATGTTCCTTTTTTTTCCCCTGGTATGTTGTCTAAGGAGGGTGAAAAGGAGGGATGAGTGGAAGTGTGAAAGACGGCTTAAAGTAAAGAATGGGAAGTCATTGCAACATGGCTGAAATACTGTAAAATGTGCTAACAGATACCTATTTATCACGCAAGTAGCCCTGAAAATCAAACCATGGAAAGAGGTTTTTCTAAGACAAGCTGTTGAGAAGTGAAGCTATTGCAAAGGCAGACTGGGGTGGGTAAGTTTTCTTAAGAAATTTCGCCATCATAAAACTGAATTTTTGTCTCAGTGGTTATCTGTAAGTGTTTAGGAGTGGATGAGAGGAGTGTTGCGTGGTAAATGATCCCCCCTCCTGTGCTGATGAAACCCAGGAAGATCAGATGAGCTGTTTGGGTGAGTGAAGGAGTCTGGGGAGTGTGTGAACAACCAGCTGTTGTTTTCTCTGTATCATTTTGATCGCAGCTGCTGTCAGAGGAACTCAGAAATATTAGACTCCAAATGAGAGATGGAGCCAAGAGTT
>NC_044500.1:46054557-46067057 GCF_902362185.1 Chanos chanos
GATTTTAAAGCCCTTCTTGGTTGTTTAATTTGGACAAAATGCTAGCTAGCTCTACCCAAGATAAACAGACAGGACGTTCAGATGGTGTGGGGTGTTTGTTTCATGTGCCACAAAATGTCCCAAAATTCCTACATTTCCCACTGTGCACCTGGTTTGAATTTGCATCACCATAGAGATACAAAGAGAGTAGGTATCCTCTGATGTGTATGACTTGGCCAATCACGCGTGTCTTTGATGAAGCGATAACCTATAGCGTGTCTTCTCGCAGACTCAGATAATCAGACAGATGTCATCAAAACAGCTCTATCCTCTGCCGCCTGTCGGCTCTCAGTGAACGAATAACCATAACAACAATGTAATCACGCAACGGAGGGAGAGAGAGAGGAAGAGAGTGAGGAGAATGAAAACAATAAACCTACTAGAGTTAGTGCTCTACCCAATCACACATTTCAGGACATTACTGCTGATCATCACCAATCTGTCATCGAATGTTTTTTTTTAGTTATGATTCCCCTTATATTCAAACAAAACAAATCACATCTCACAGAGTTAACCATGTCCTCCATGCCTGCCTCTGTATGTATTTATGTATGTGTACGAGAGTGTACAAACACAAGCTAAAAGAACCTGCATTGGGAGACACCGTTAATCTCTCAATAGTTCTTCATTCTGTAATGTGTGGGGTCCTGGAGATCGCTCTCTGTGTTGTTTTGTCTCTTCTTCTCATTTTAACCAAATAAATTTCAGACCAAGTATTTCAGGTGTAATCTATCTCTAAGTCTCTGTCCATATGATAGAGAAAATGTTATGAGTATATATATGTGTGTGTGTGTGTGTGTGTATGTCTGCATGTGTGTGTGTGTGTGTGTGTGTGTGTGTTCACTCTCTCTCTCTCCAAATCAAAAGCTTATCTAACTGAAATACCCTCATACTCCTTAAAACAACAAAGGCGCCCCCCCCTCTCCCCACCTCAACCCCCCCCCCCCCCCCCCACCCCCACCCCCCGGCCCGATAACCTGCGTGTTGCATAGTGAAGGGAGGAGAAGCCCGGAGACGAAAGGCCCGGCATGTCTCTGAGTCCCTCTGTCTGCTCTCAGTCTGACCGTGGCATGATAGCACCGTAAGACGATAGGGAGAGAATGAGCCCAGGCAAAGACAAAACCAACTCCCCAGAATGTGGGTTACAGAGAGGAGAGCAATTAGCATCAGTGTCACGATAAGCCGCCCTTCTGTCACAATCCATGTGGGAATCGTCAGGACGACGGGCCTTCGGTAGTGCTCGTGGCACGTAGGTCACGGTGACATGAATAAATTGTGTGTATGTGTGTGTGTGTGTGTGTGTGTGTGTGTCTGTTGTGTAGGTATGACAGAGATTTGCCTCTTTGCCTGCATTGTCAGTGTTCTGCACCTGGTTTATCCAACTGGTTCAGCGTTGGCTGATTTTTAACATTCATTCTATGGAAGAGAATCAAACTGGTTCAGCGTTGGCTGATTTTTAACATTCATTCTATGGAAGAGAATCAAACTGGTCTAACATTGGCTGATTTTTAACATTCATTCTATGGAAGAGAATCAAACTGGTTTAACGTTGGCTGATTTTTAACATTCATTCTATGGAAGAGAATCAAACTGGTCTAACATTGGCTGATTTTTAACATTCATTCTATGGAAGAGAATCAAACTGGTTTAACATTGGCTGATTTTTAACATTCATTCTATGGAAGAGAATCAAACTGGTCTAACATTGGCTGATTTTTAACATTCATTCTATGGAAGAGAATCGAACTGGTTTAACATTGGCTGATTTTTAACATTCATTCTATGGAAGAGAATCAAACTGGTCTAACATTGGCTGATTTTTAACATTCATTCTATGGAAGAGAATCAAACTGGTTTAACATTGGCTGATTTTTAACATTCATTCTATGGAAGAGAATCAAACTGGTCTAATATTGGCTGATTTTTAACATTCATTCTATGGAAGAGAATCAAACTGGTTCAGCGTTGGCTCATTAAATGCAGCAATTTAATGCTCATTTGTACAAATCCTCAGACTTTTTTTTTTCAGGGAGAGAAATGTCCCTATTTGCATAAACCAGAAAAAAAAAGCATTTGTAGATGCCAAAACCCATATCACTGTGAAATCTCTGAAAACATGGCTATACCTCCATGTATGATACTGTTATAAAACATTATATTTTCCTCTCTTTTACACGGTAAATGAAACCATCTGTCGGCGGACACTGTAAAGTGGGAGAAAATTGCCTTATCCCGTTCGTCTCTTGAAAGTCTTTGTAGATGACAGTTCAGAGAGCGTAATGTTACGTTACACTAATGCCAGAGACACTCTATAAACCCTGTCAGGCTTACTGCAGCTCTGCTTAGTGTCCAGACCATATCTGATCACAGCAACTCCTGCGTCCGTTAACGGCTGGAGTCCTTCCCACGACCTTGCGCCCATTCTGGATTTATCTGCGTGTCGTGGTATGGAGCGTTACTGGCCAGCACTGGCAGAAAAGACTCATTCCTTTTGGTGCAAGCGGATCTCTTCATTTGGATTCAATACCATCCCAGCATGCACTGGTTCCGTTCGGTCAGCAAACAAACAGGGGGACGGGACATGATGTTTGTTAAGACGTTCACACAACACTGTGAAGTAGGATTTGCCAGGCCTTGGCATTGGCACAAGTTAACTGTCTTTTTCAAAAACAATTTGAAACAGGTTTTCAGTTCAGGTGCAGAAACGTGCAGAAGATGAGATGAAAGTTTAATCATCACCTGGATATGTACTTTGAGTGGCCTTCCATGAATGTATGGAAGTGCATGATTGTTTGTGAGGGACTGTGTGTGGGGGAGAGAGAGAGAGAGAGAGACAGAAAGAGAGAGAGAGAGAGTAGGTGTCAGCTTTGATAACTACAGTGGAGAAGATCCACCAAATCTTCTCACCATCACCCTGAAACCAGATTATCACCAACCTCATCTGGGGTTTGGTGGAGATGACTGAAGGTGAGACAGTGAGGGAGCCAGAGAGAGAGAGAGGGAATTTAGAGAGAGAGAGAGAGAGAGGGAATTTAGAGAGAGAGAGAGAGACAGAGAGAGAGAGAGAGAGAGAGAGGGAGAGAGAGAGAGGGGACATGATGAGCTGCTGATGGGTTTCTTGTCTCTGAGACATCCAATCAGCTCAGATTAATCACACCGCTCACGTTCCAGCCGCCTGGGAGCCTCCCGAAATCATCACCCACGCTGCACTGGGTTCTGATTGGACGTGAAATGAAATTAAAAGCAGGCGGCCCATCCACACCTCGCGGTAATTATGACAGCTTTTTTCCCCCCTGTGACTGCATCACAGCGCAAACTCACTCTCCTGTTCCTCCCGTTCACACACACACACACACACACACACGGCCACAGACACCCCGACAGTGAAGGTGAGTATGGACCACCAGTGACCTTCAGATGCCTTTCCCATTCCAGGGCAGGAACGCGTGTGTAAGATTACACTTGGGATCCTCCTCGGGCGTAATCGGAATGTGTCACCCGGCTTTTCTACGGCAACACAGACTGAACATCTCCCAACCTGTCCACATCACTGACTGAACATCTCCCAACCTGTCCACATCACTGACTGAACATCTCCCAACCTGTCCACATCACTGACTGAACATCTCCCAACCTGTCCACATCGCTGACTGAACATCTCCCAACCTGTCCACATCACTGACTGAACACCTCCCAACCTGTCCACATCACTGACTGAACACCTCCCAACCTGTCCACATCGCTGACTGAACATCTCCCAACCTGTCCACATCGCTGACTGAACACCTCCCAACCTGTCCACATCACTGACTTTCTAATCTGTAAAAAAAAAAAACCCTTCCCAAAAGAAAACAAGAGAGTTTAGATTCTTATGTTGTTGGGGGTTTTTTTTGTTTTGTTTTTTTTTTCAAATTTTTTTTCACCAACCAAATCAGAGCAACACCTTCACTTTAGTCTGCCAACAAAAGAATGAAGTCACTGGGTTAAAATGTTTTCTTTTTTTAAGCACTAAGAGAGGAATCAAAGAGGAAGCAAGTTTCATGAACTGGTCCAAATAATGGGTGTGGTCATTCAAACCGTCAACAACACTGATCAATGTCACCTTTACGGAGCAGGTCGAAGACAAATCTAAATACAACACGCGGCGATTTTATTCAGATTTACTGCTCTGCCAATGTAAAAGTTAACCCGTTATAATTTGGAGTTCTGATTTAGACCTTAGACGTGATTTGGAACAGTTAACATTTTTTTTTAGAAATGTCAATGTAACAATTTCAACATTTCTACACTTTTTCTCCGAGTTGCCACGAAGGCGGCTGTAATTCTGTGGGGGGGGAAAAAATATCCATTTGAAATGTCATACGACTCTACAGACTCAACATCACAAGAGTCCTCAGTGATCCACGAGAGAACTCTATGTCCTCAAAAGTACAGAAACACACAAAAACCCTGTAAAGACAGGGATATTTGATTCCTCTCTGGATTAAACCTTTTTTTTTTTTTTAAAGAGGAATGTTTGCTTCAAACAGAAAGTGCTGAGATGTTTTGGTGTTGAGGTAGGTTATGGGGTTTTGGTTATCAGTGATGGTAAGTGGAGTTCAATGGAAAGTCGCCACTCTGTACAGAAATAGAATCATTTGTGTGTGTGTGTGTGTGTGTGTGTGTGTGTGTGTGTGTGTGAAGTGTCTGACAAACTGCTTTATGTTTTTTTTGATAAGAAAGCAGGTGAATGAAAACACTGATTACTGACTCACCCTGTCCACGCAAACACACACACATGCGCGCGCGCACACACACCCCATTCTGTGGAAGTCTTGTCTCCAGACTGGAGACCAGGACGGCAGCCAATCTTTCACACAGACAGAGCTGACCTCTGAACCTTATCAGTTATCACAGCTCACACTAACGTTTAGTGGACCTGTAAGATACAGCCTCCTGGCAAACACCTACCTGCTACCACCTGTCAGACCCACGAAAACCAGCACTGACAGGCAGGAGATGCATCCTGCAAACATGCATATGGGTACTGTATTCTCAGAATTCGTGAATTGTGTTATGACCAATTTGAGTGTAAAAATGTGTTTGTTTCAGGAACGGTGACATTTGAGATATGTTTCCCTGTACCTGTTGTCATTCGACGTGTGTCTCGTTGCAATAGTCAGCAGAGATCCCAGGTAGATGCCCCCACACTCACACTCACTCACACACACACACACACACACACACACACACACACTTGCATTTAGGTGCTATTCCTGTAACCGCATTTTTCAGTTAAAGGAGAAAAAGGGAGCTTTGAACTCTGGACGTTAATGTGATTGATTGAAGATTCCAGGGGAGAGTTTAATGGTGTCACAGCCCCTGTCTGAAGGTCTGAGGGAACCATCACTGTGGAGGTGAGCCCAGCACGAGACGCCTTCCAGACAGACGTCAAAGTCAACCGCTTCCCCGTAGAGCTGTCTGAGAACTGAAGGTCATTTTTCTCTGCCTGCCTGGGAAAAGGGAGACAGGTTTGCAGAGACTTAAGGATCCATCAGAGAAACGGAATTAAAGACCTGCCCGTCGCCAGTCTGTTTGAGTGACCAGTGAAAACGTGCAAAGATGACAACAGACCTTTATCGTAGGTGGGGTTCCTACCGATGGAAAGATGAACTTGAGACTCAGTTTTGATGATAAATGAAAACGTGTGCTATCTTAAGTCTTTGATTCAAGACTTGCTTTTTTTTTTTTTTTAGGTAACCTCTTTTTATTATCAGGTGCCATTCTGTAAGAGGGTCAGAGCATAAAATGCCTTTTTTTAGACAAACTCCATCATGCCAAAACGTCTAAGTTTTTTTTAAAAAAAAATCACTGATCACTCTGTGTCTTACATAGTAATCTGCATTGGAGGGTTTCTGTTTGTTTGCACTCCAACACCTCAGTGAGTGGAGACTGAAATTGAAAATGAAGCTTCATTTAAAATTCCATCTAAACCCAAACCAAACAATCATGTCCTTCTCTAAGAGTAGACGTCCACTGTTTTTAGTGGCTACCCAAACACTGTCTCTCCAGAGAATTCACAACCATCCTCTCTGTAAACTACATATATTGTCTCGTTGCCCCACAGAGAAAACAGTGAAAGGGCTTTTAAATTTAGGCTTTTAGACAAACATTCCCTGAAGGAAACCAAAGCAATCACAGGACAAGTCAGCGGGCTGTCAAAGACCAGGAGACGTGTGGAGGAAAGAGGTTTTTTTTTTTTTTTTTTTTTTTTACATGGTCTTTAAAGATTACAGTCCTATCTGTAACAAAATACAGAGAATCGTTACCAAGCAACGGACTCTGACATCACAATGACTGACAGGGGAGAGGACGCATTCTCAAATATCTTTCACCGAATCGCAGACTTTGACATCATAATGAATGGCTTATTGTCTAGAAGGACCATTCTCAAAGGGTTCTAGAATGTTCTAGAACATCCTGCTTCATTCTTGCACAGAGGCACAATTACCAAGCAAAAAAAAGAAAGAAAATGTTCTTATGTCTCTAACAAACTGGTTTAAAAATATAAAGGTTACCTCATAGGGCATGACATGCTTTCTGTTTTGAGTGTGTCTTCTTACACGGGCTGTGTTCTAATCTATCATTCAACTTTGACAAGACAAGAATCCGCCACACTCTCCACCAATGTCCAGCGTTCCAGGATCATGTTCAATAGGCCACGAACAGGGATTATTTTGGGGCATATTTGACCTTTGACCCTTGCTCAGTGGACAAGCATGAGCAGACATAATGAGAGTTAAGGATCAGCAGGGATGGTGTGAATGTGTGGATGGCACTGCTCTTTTGAAGACAGCGCTACAGGAATGAACAGAATGCACAGGTCAGCGTAATTAGATATTAGCAGGGGGAAAGTTAAGGTTCTCAAATGGAAACACACACACACACACACACACACATACGCAGACGTCTGAGGGTTGTGTGTTCCTTCGGAAGGTATAGCAATGTTTTCAGTCCCATGGTCACTAGGTTTACTGTCCTCAGGGACCTTTCTCTGGTCTCTCCCTGAGCACATCCTGGAAATAATGGTTAAATATGTCATTCTGTTCCTCACAGCAGTTTTCTAGACTTTTGAAAAATGAATGACAAACTGGACACTTACAGTGTGGAGAGTCTCCCCACAGTTGTGCTCTGGGTCTGCTGGTCTGCGTGTGAGTGAGTGTGTGTGAGTGTGTGTGTGTGTGTGTGTTTGTACCGGCTAGCCTGCATGTGCATCTCTGTATGTGTACAAATGTGTGTGTGTGTGTGTATATGATGAGAACTGACCATCAGACTGATGGATTTTGACACTGGTCCCTTTGGGGAGTGGTACACACGGTCATACATGTGTAGGAGATTTAAAAGCACTTAAAGTTCTGTTCTCCTCCGAGTGTAACCCTACCCACAACTCTCTCAGCTCCTCCTGTCTCCTCCACTTACTCTCACACTGGCCTGTCTCACCACAAACCAGCCAGCGAGAGACAGACTGAGAGACAGGTAAACAGAAAGATGGATGGACAGACAAACAGACAGACAGATAGATAGCTAGAGAGAGAGAGAGAGCGAGAGAGACAGACAGACAGACGGACAGACAGAGACAGACTAATAGATAATGTACTAGTTCAGATGTAAAGCTCTGAAGTCTTGTTGCTCTGTCCACTTGGTCAAGCGTGCAAAAACGAACCAGACGTGTCGACCAGTGGGGTCTGGGTCAAAGGTCAGAGGTCATACCCTGTCCTATCCTATCCGGTCGGTGGATGCTAGTGACGGACTAATGCTCCGCTAATATTTGCTGCCACACTGTGTGTTTGGGCTCAGAGGAAATGAGGCTATGGCAGTCTGAACACACACACACACACACACACACACACACACACAGTTTGTTTAGTCTTTGGGAGAGTAGGAGGGAGGAGGAGAGCCATTATGTTGGTGGGGGCTGTAGCAGGTCTTGATATGTGGGCTACTGTTGTGTTGTTAGAGGAATTTTAAATGTGATTCACATTTGAAATGGAAAGCAGTAACTGAGCCACACACACACACACACACACACACACACACACATACATACACACACATGCTGTTATGAGTACAGACCATGAAATTTAGGGGGAAAATCTAAAATTTCAGATACCATTGAAATAGCCCTATCTTTCATACTTTTTATCTTCTTTTGGGGAAGGCACTTTCTGGAAAAGGTGTGATGTAATTATACTGTTAGATGTGGCAGTCCGCTGTGGTATTCCAGCACCTTCACTATGCATCTGCACACCACAGAGCTCCAAGATCCCAGAGTTTACAGCACACCCTTTGCAAACGGTATTTACGGTAAGCAAAGTGAAGGGTGAAGAATCAGTTTTGTATAGTTTGATACTCAAGAATTCACATAAATCACTGACCCTAAATGGTTTTGCAGAGCAGAGGTCCCTCCTATTCAGACGCACCTATTCATGCAAAAAAACCAAAACAAAAACAAAGACAACCGTCTCTCTCTCTCTCATCAGGAAGTTCAAATGATCCAATTTTTCACTGCGCACCATTATTCACAGAACAAGTGATACACCCAAGGGGGTCTTGTATACGGAATCCAAACCTCCAAATACTCGTTCCGTCACCAGGATTGCCCAAGAACTTTATTTATTTATTATTTTATTTATTTTATTTTTTTTTTTTTTGCTGTAGTTCAGAATTGTCAGGATATTCGACCCGTGGAATCTTTATATATTTATTATTTTATTTATTTATTTACTTTTTTTTTTTTTTTGCTGTAGTTCAGAATTGTCAGGACATTTGACCCGTGGAATCTTTATTTATTTATTATTTTTTTTATTTATTTATTTTTGCTGTAGTTCAGAATTGTCAGGATATTCAACCTGTGGAATCTTTATTTATTTATTTATTTATTTTTGCTGTAGTTCAGAATTGTCAGGACATTCGACCCGTGGAAACCAGTTTCTTTCAGCACTTACCTCAATGCTGTTTAATAACACGTCTCTGTCTGCCATCTGTTTTTCTCCTCGGCACCGACTCCTCTGTAGCTTTAACCTCGTATCAGCCACGCTGCTGCATCATGGGCCACCGACGAAACGGCTGGTCTCCGAAAGGGAACATGCACGAATGGGAACGTGAGTCACCGCGGCGTCGGCGGGTCGTTTCGTTCGGAGACGCTGTAATAGCGGAACATTCCGGTAGATTGCGTTTTACATTGCCAAACCGGCTAATATGTTTGTGTGGTCAGAGATCCGTGATAAATTAAGACCGTTGTTGCGCCGCTGTTTCTTTATTTGTTTAAGTTTGCTTGCTTCAATATATTTCATTTTTCATGTATTTATTTCTCCATTAAAAAGTCTTTTTGGTTTCCGCGTAATAGCCAGGCCTGCAAAGTTCCTGTGCGGTGTGCTTTTCTTCTCTTTTCTTTTTCTTTTTTTTTTTAATTTTCGGTGAAAAGATACGTTTGAGAAAATGACCACAGAAAAACGACCTTAATCCTCAGTGCTCATGAGCTTGTCAGAGTACGAATTGGACGCTTGACAATCAGTATAGCACGTAATGCAGGTACTATAATGACTTTATGAATCACTGCTTACACCAGGCTGAGGTCAAGTTTCGTGCTGACCTCACAAACCTTCGTACTGTCCCTGCACGACTTTGCAAACACAACACCCTACTTCGTGTGTCACATATACTTATATACAAAATTTTAAATTTTTAAATATTTAAATCACCTTCTAATCAGCTTTTCTCGTTCTTATGCGTTAGTGTATTCGCGTTTTGTTGTCTGCAAAAAACAGAAATGTAGACTAAGAAAAACAGAGAGAGAGAGAGAGAGAGAGAGAGAGAGAGAGAGAACATCTGGACATGAAAAAAGAAAGAAAAAAGAGAGAAAGAAAGAAAGGAATAACTTTGCACAGAGCCTTGAGAGAAAGGGCAGAGAAACGCCAGGCTCTGTGCAGATGCAGAGGTCGTAGAGGTCAACTGGGGTCACGGATGGAGCACAAATCCTCAGCATGATCCTCCAACAAGTTCACTCCACAAGAGCAGCTGGTCCGGACAGACAGACGGACGGACCATACAGTCTGTCTAATTCAAAACGTACCTGTTCTTCATTAAAATCCATAAATGTATTCACTGAAATAACTATATATGTCAGCGTACAATATATATAATTTAAAATATTTACTTTGTTTTAGAATTTCGTTTTGTCCTCACTGCGTCAGTGCTGATGGTCCGTCGGGGGAAACGCGCATCTGTCACTCTGCTTTGATGGTGTTTAATGTCTAAAGTATGTGCCCTGTGCCCAAGCTCTCCCTGCTCCAGCGATAAGAACCTGTCACACGATGGATCTGGGGTCAGGAAATATCTCTTCATTAACAGTAAATTCAGCTGAGAAGACTTTGAAGTCTGAAGAGCCGACTGACAGAAACTTTCACTGTCAGAAAGCACATAAACAAACAGGCTTAACCTTTACCGGGGGGGGGGGGGGGGGGGGGGATGAAGGCATTCTAGGGCCCTGGTAAGCCGACTTATTTTTATATGTGACATCTATTAAGAAGGTCGTTTTTTTTTTTTTTTTTTAATTTATCGAGAGCGATTGCTGTCAGCCTCATGGGAAGAGCTTCTCAGAGGAATCGGTTTCATGTCGTAAACGCAAAGGAAACAGATGTTGTCCTGTTACCCTGTCCCAATAATTCTCCGGTTCAGCACCAAAGCCGTGCTCTGCGCTTAACATGTCGATAAGCAGACTCTCCTGTAAGCTCCAACTGTCTTCAGATATATGAAAACCAGACTGGAGAGATGGGAAACCAGTTTGCCACACCAGCCTGCTGTTAGAACCCGTTTGTGAAAGGGATCATCAGCAGGTTTCCTGTTAAGAGTTGCTGGCGTAGTTGGTTTGAATGTTCATGAAGTTAAATTTGTGGTGCAGAAGAATGCATGGCACGCATGCGTCTGTGTGCACTGAATGACTGAGTTACAGCAGGTGTGACAGGCTGCGGTTAGAATGCTTTTACACAGATTACACTGGGGCCCGTAGACTTTAATGAGCCATCTCACCACACAACTGTACACATTACAGTTATTTTATTACCCTTATGGATAAATGCAATATATGGCAGCGTGTGTGTGTGTGTGTGTGTGTGTGTGTGTGTGTGAGTGTGTGTGTGTTTGAATATGTAAAATGCACTGCTACCTGGTTCAGGGTCTACATCAGTCTTGCTCAAGATTTGACTTGTTCTTTTGTTTATTTGTTTGCTTGTGTTTTTAATGTGTTTGAGAGAGGAAAAAGATTTCAATAACGAGAGGTAAATACCCAATACCGTGGGGTTTTTTTTTCTTTCTTTCTGTCTAGTCTTGTTAGCAATTTTGTTTAAAAAAAAGCCTGACATGAATAGCCCTGAGCAGTGTTAAATTCTGTGTTAAAATGTCCTGAGATTGATCATAGAGACAGTAAAGTTTGGATATGCTCAGCATTAGCATGTTTGATGCTAACTCTTCTGTCTGAGATTAGGATTATGATAGAGAGCCACTGCCAATTAACCAGTTATTACATGCTTATAATAATGAATCATTAAATGGATACATGGAGTGCATTGGTGTGATGAGACGAATCACTATCTGTTGTGAGGAGACTGTTGGAACTAAATTTTATTTATTGTTACCTAGCAACGCTGCCTCACTTGAAGGTGAGCTACCTTCCTGGACATAGCCAGTGAAGGCTCCAGGTCTCTGGCCTCTTTGTAAGCAGTTTTGATTTAATCGTTGAATGCTTTTCCAATTCTCTCTCTCTCTCTCTCTCTCTCTCTCTCAACTCATTTAAGTGTTGGCTTATTGGATAACTGTCAAAACGGACCTGCAGATTCATTTCCTATTGACAGAGTGTGTGTTACTCTGTTTATTGTCACTGTGGCCTGTGATGCCAACAGAGATAGTGTCTCAGTAAGAGTTTCTGTTTCTGTGTGGGTATATTACTGATCTATAATTGCATAGGAGTAGGAGAATAGTCATTTACCAGTCTGCTGTGTGTCTT
The DNA here is from genome assembly GCF_902362185.1 of Chanos chanos. Classification (NCBI taxonomy): domain Eukaryota; kingdom Metazoa; phylum Chordata; class Actinopteri; order Gonorynchiformes; family Chanidae; genus Chanos; species Chanos chanos. The sequence goes on from NC_044500.1 coordinate 46,066,637, forward strand.
GTTTTGGTGACGGTGAGGTTGAGTGATAGAGTAAAACCTGTTATCCACTGGTTACCTATCTCCCCTCACCTCTCTTAGTGAAATATTCACCTCTTCGTTTCTATGGTAACACACTCCCATGGGCACTGCTCAGAGGATTTGTGTCGCGCGCGTGTGTGTGTGTGTGTGCGTGTGCGTGTGCGTGTGTGTGTGCGCGCGTGTGTGTGTGTGTATGGGCAGAAGAAGAGCTGCTGTCAGTGGTAGAATGTGATGAATGTGTCCTGAAGCATGCCCTGAGCACATGTCATACGTGCCTATAGACACACACACACACACACGCACACACACACACACACACACACACACACATCACTGAATAATTCAACACAGACAGGTGAGATCTGCTACCTTTTTCATTCCTTAATCCACTGTCCCTCTCCTC
>NC_044500.1:46077057-46092057 GCF_902362185.1 Chanos chanos
GTGAGAGAGAGACGCACACTCACATGAACTTGAGTTCACAGTGTCTACACCGCATATGTACCCCGATAAACATGCACTCACACACACACACACACATGCGTGCACACACACACATACACACACACACATACACACAGGAGGCTACATTCATAACACCAAACGTAAATTTGACTTAAAATATTTGTATGCAGTTAAACTGTATAAAAACTTCTTGTCTATGCGTTTTAAAAGAAGTTCATACTTTAAGTATTTAGAAAAGTGAAACCTGTGAAAATATTACGGCTCTTCAGAAAGGTGCTCCAGGTCTGCACAATATGATATGTGCAGCCGTCATTCTCATGCCAGATTCAACTTCTAGAAATGTTGACTTTTCTGAGAGCCTGTAAGAGCAAGCAAGAATCAATGAGTTCCACCCTCACCTGCTGATTTCTGTCAGTAAAATCTCTAAACTTTAAACATGTCAGGGCATGGTCTGAATGTTAAATAGTTAGTTCTTGCTGGTCATTTGACAGAAGTCATTGTTTTCAGTCTTTTGCCTTACTGTGTGAAGACCATAGGAGAGTTCTAGAATCCTGAGTGGCGTGCAGTTCCGGATTCCACATTTGATTCCATGTGATTTGCGTGTTCTGTCATTGCATTGTCGTGAAGGGCTCTCTTCCCATGTGGACAGCAGATGCTGGAATTGAGATCTGAGATGATCGGAAAAAGATGAGATCTTAGAAATTAGACTCCGTGGGACAGATCGCCACCACAGCTGGTCCTCTGGAAAAACCTTTTGTGTTGAAACAAGTGAAGGCTTTCAGCGCAACCGACCGAATAAAAAACATACATATTTGTTCTGAAAGTACAGAACTACACAGCTCAGTATTGAACTTGATTAGCTGGCTTGACAGTTTAGTAAACATTGTAAGACAAGCAGTCAAAATATTATTATAAACCCTTTCTGCGCACACTGACACATACACACACACACACACACACACACACACACACACACACTGTTGGGCATATTGAACAATTATACAGAATTTATCATCAACTGTTCAGTAACTAAGGCACCATTTGTTAATATGCACTTGGTTTAATGTCATGTTTTTGTGAATGTCTCCAATTAAAAGAATGTATAAAATGTAAAAAACTTTAAAACTGCTGTAACGCATAAGTATACAGGTATTAAAAACAGTTAAAATCAACCAAACCTGATCATTCCTCTGACTACATATCTGAGGCTAATGTGTGACAGACAGTTAGGACGACATATCATGGTTTACTACATCATTATACAAGTTTTCTTCTTACTGTCACAGATATGAACTGTGAGTTTTCTGTAGTTACTTATTCAACAGCTGAGCCTTTGGTGTGTGTGAGTGTGTGTGTGTGTGTGTGTGTGTGAGAGAGAGAGAGAGAGAGAGAGAGAGAGAGAGAGAGAGACAGAGCTTTCTGAAGTTAACAGAAGCCCAGTGAAGTTTTGTTGTCTCTGTGTTGTAGGTTTGACTGCTGGCAGAGACCATGTTATCTATTTCCTATTTATATGTTAATGAGAGCCAGAGCGGCAGGAGCGTGAAAGACACAGTGAATATTTAATGTCTCTCTTATCTCTCAGAGAGGTAGCAGCCCCTTAGGTGGAGGTTTAGCACTCAGCACGTGTTCAGTCATTTAATTCAACAGAGGTGATCTGACCTGCACAGACAGACGTGTGTGTGTGTGTGTGTGTGTGTGTGTGTGTGTGTGTGTGTGTGTGTGTGTGTGTGTGTGTGTTGACAACAACTTAACGCTTACTAATAGGTCTGTACCAACACCTAGCACCAGACCAGAAAGACATCCAGTGTCCAAAGATGACTAAATGAGGACCACTGTGTCTGTGTGTGTGAGTATGTGTGTGTTTGTCTACGTGTCTGTGTGTGAGTGTGTAAGTATCTGTGTGTTTGTCCATGTGTCTGTGTGTGAGTGTGTGAGTATGTGTGTCTTTGTCTACGTGTATGTGTGTGAGTGTCTAAGTATGTGCGTGTGTGTCCATGTGTCTGTGTGTGAGTGTGTAAGTATGTGTGTCTTTGTCTACATGTCTGTGTGTGAGTGTGTGAGTATGTGTCACTGGATTTGACACCACGTTAGTATGAGAACTGTCTGGCGGTCAGAAACTTTTAAAAAACAATTTGATGCTTTCTTCTGTAGTCATACATGTCACCTCATCAAACATCACCAGACCACCAGATTTCTCATATGTGAACCCATATTGTCCCAGTTTAAAAGGAAAATTTGAAGAGTTTAAAGATCTTTACTCCCAGTGTGCTTTGATGTAAAAGAAATATTCGAATAAATGTTTAATAATAAAATATAAACATAAATGTTTAAAAACAAATGTCTATATAATTCTCAGAGCACCAAATGCTGATTGGTGGTGTTAATGTCATGTGATCTTTTATGTTTGGCTGATTGGGGCAGAGCCTGACTAAGAGGTGGAGGACTGGGATAGGGGTTTTCAAGAGACCGAGAGAGAGAGAGAGAGAGAGAGAAGGAATATTCTCAAAGGAAATGAGAGGTTAATAAGAGTTTAAAGGGGGATGGGGGGGGGGGGGGGGGGTAAGTAAGATGTAATAAGTAGTAATATCCAGGATGCCCTGTTTTTTAAATCAGCGCCTGCATTCGACTGGTCTTGTCAGTTTACCAAAGAAACTCCCTTTGATAAATTACTTTGTCTTTGTCTTTGTGTGTGTGTGTGTGTGTGTGTGTGTGTGTGCGCGCGCGTGCGTGTGCGCGTGCGCGTGCGTGTGCGCGTGCGTGTGAGTGTGTGTGTGTTCTCTCACAGAGATAGAACTGTGACAGACACACTTTTTTCGTCAGTTTAACGTGGTGAGTGTTTTCTCCTCTTTCTGTCTCTTTCTCTCTCTCACACACACACAGCTCTCAGCACTGCAGTGATTTAGTCAAATCATTGTCGGATCAAAGTCTGTGTAGGTGGGCCCTGTGTGTCTGATATTACACTGAAAGTCCAATCTAATTTCCCTTGACATGACCAAAGCATGTGTTACTCACTCTTTCCAACCAAAGTTCAATTTCATTTCATCTAGAGTGGAGAGCATCTGGAGAGGTTGTTACCCAGGAAGTGAAATTTGCTGAGGACCTATGGAACACACACACACATGCACGCACACATGCACGCACTCACACACACACACACACACACATGCACACACACACGCGCACACACACAGACACACACATACATGCACATAAATGCACACACACATGCACACACACACACACACAAATGCGTACACACACACACACACACGAACACACGCAGCTTTCATATCCAGGTTATACAGTATCAACTTCCAGTGATTAGAAAGACAGCAGGTTTTATAACAGCCAAGTAACAGATCTAACAAATTGTATTTTCCTCTCTGTTTGAAACGTCTGTGATTTATGTTACAGACAATATGAACTTCCCTGAGGGAGGGAAGGTCTCATACTGTCCTCCACAGCCGTAGTGAGAAAAACAGAAGCTGTTGTGTATGTAGGACAGTATTAGCCTGGTCGGCTAAAGCAAGGCTTTCCTCACTGACTGTGCTGCTGTGACAACCATGTGTCTGTCATTTTCTCCATCTCAGCCAACGCTACGCAATGCCACGCCACCCTGCAAATCTCTGCTATCAGCCATTCTTTTAACTGTAAGTCGCTTTGGCTAAAAGCGTCTGCCAAATGCTAAATTGTAAATTGTAACTGTCTCATAGTCTTTTCTTCACTGCTGCTTTTGGGATGGGGCTTTTATTTTAGTGGTGGGGGGGGGGGGGGGGGGGGGGGGGGGGTTCGAAACAGGAATGAGTTCTGTTGTCCGCAGAGGCGGCAGGCATCTAACAAAGCTTCAGAGATGCTTTGCCATCAGACAGACAGACAGGTGCTGAGGAAAATCTCCCATATTGTCATTTTAGCTTCTGCACAACTGTTTCATCCTAGAAAGATAGAGAGAGAGAGGGAGAGAGACAGAGAGAGAGAGAGACAGAGAGAGGGAGAGGGAGAGGGAGAGAGAGGGGGGGGGGCGAGAGAGAGAGAGAGGGAGGGAGAGGGAGGGGGGGGGGGGGGAGAGAGACATCAGCTGTCAAAGCTGAACAAATATTCGTCTGATTTTAAATTACACCTCCATCTTCGTTCATTTCAAGTCATCCGCTGAGCGTGGGTTTTTTTTCCCTTTTTCTTTTTTCTCCCCTGAACAGTGGTATTGTAAAAGGATCATTATAAAACTATGCACGGCCATTGCACATTAAGCTAAGCACTCATCAAAATACTTAGCTTTGTCTGGAATGTTGCATGTCAGAGCCTGATAGAAAAAAAAAACGAAAGCTACTTTATTCTTTTTAAGTCTTGAGACATGACAAGTGTTTGAAACATGAGCAAACAGTTGCATAAATTCATGTTTTGTGGTGAAAGGCAGATAAGAGTTGGGGCAAGAATTTGTTCTCTGAAGATTAGCGGGTCGGCCTATTCACCGGGAGAGGAGACAAAGTGTGCCTAAAACAAAACTGATCTAAATCCACTTGCTAAGATCCTGAGTAAATCTATCGGTCTTTGACTGCTTCAGATTAAATATCAGGACTGAACTGCACGTTTATCTATTACGTCCTCAGAGTAAGCCCTGCACGAGCTACGATTTTCATCCCGACTGTTTGGAGAAGACGAATGTTTCTTCATCCTCCTGTGACAAAATAATGAACACTGGATTGAGGAACTCTATGGCAAGCAGAGGTTTCTGTAAAAAATGAGCTCTTGTGACACATGGTTCTTTGTGTGCAGCCAAATCAAGCATTCAAAACCTGGTGACAGCACAACTCAATGCTTGACTACGTTTGTGTAAACAACCCAACACCAGATTAGATGGATGCCACTGAGTAATGTTCATCAGAAGATCCTGCAAGTGGTTGTTTGTGTGTGTGCCTGTGTGTCTGTGTACGTGTGTGTGTGCCTCCGCGTGTGTTTTTGTGTGTTCATGTGTGTGCTGTCTGAGGTGATCTGTATGTGTGAATCCATATGATCTCTTTATTTGTGTGTGTGAGCATGTTTATGCGTTATGCATGCACGTGTGTGTGCGTGCGTGTGTGAGTGTGTGTGTGTGTCTGTGTGTGAGTTTATTTTATAACACACATTCTTTCTTGTTGGATATTTTGCTGATGAATGGTCTTCAGTGGTGTCTTTCTAGTCTGGCATTAGGTGTTTGCACAAACCTAGTCAAGCATCAAGTGCAACCACCACACACACACACAGAAAGAGAGAGACAGAGAGAGACAGAGAGAGAGACAGAGAGAGAGAGAGAGAGAGAGAGAGATTCTGCTTGGCTGATGCACAGAAACAACAAGGGGGCTCTGAAATAATATCATGCATTGAAATCAGTTGTAAAATCTCAGGTAAATCAGTGTTCCAGCAGAGATTTCACCAGGTTTCTGCTGGTGAAAGCCACAGCAAATCTAACATAATCCTCATCCTACTTTTTTTTTTTTACCTGCTATCCATTTGTGTGGAAATACAAATAACATCTTTTAAAATACCTAAAAAAGAAGGAAAAAAGGAGGAGTCAACTTGTGAATTGTGTTTCTATTTAACTGTATTTAATATAAAAAATTCTGTCATGGAATAGTGTAGAATACAAAAAATTCCACAGCATCTCTCTGTTAGCAGATATGTTGACAAAGGATTTAACGGTCCAACAGTTGCATTTGATAAAAGAAAAGCAACAGAAACGATCCAAACATTTTCAACAGAATGATTTAATTGAACGCCAAAATTAAAACTGTTAAATGATATCTAACAGCTGCACACGTAATATGTAGCTGTATTTGTTGTATGCTTTCGAACGCATGAGTGTGTGCAAAGCCAGGGCGTCGCCCTGCAACAGAGAGAGAGAGAGAGAGAGAGAGAGAGAGAGAGAGAGAGAGAGAGAGAGAGAGAGAGAGAGAGAGAGAGAGAGAGAGAGAGAGAGGCACCCTCATCCCTCATAAGACGATGGCAGCTTGTAAGAGCACGCGATCTGACAGCGCTTTGTTGTGAATACAGCGTAATCATATCGACGTTTTCGATGTGGTAATATATGTTTCACGTTTATCTGCTGTATTTTTTTATCTCAAGGCATTCTGCTGCCAAATGCCCTTTTTTCTTCTCTCTCTCTCTCTCTCTCTCTCTCTCTCTCTTTTTTTTTTTCTTCTTCTTTTTTTTAATGGGTGTGACTTTTAAGGTAAGTCTCCGCCCAGGGGGGTGTACGGCATCGACCAGCTCCGTATCCACCTGCCAGCGCTCTTCATTAGCCAGTCAGTGAGGATCCAAAGCGCTATCCACGCTGCTACGTAATCTTCAATACAACTGTTCCGTTGCACGGAATCAAAGGGATATACACGCTTGTCCAGTGAAGTCTATATCTTATCACTGGAAATAACCGAAACAGCATTAAAAAATCCAGCGCAAGGAATAAACTAGTTGAGGGTCAGAACGATTTGAAGATAACGGTGACGGACAATTACTTTTGACACAAGAATAGGACACGTCTATGCGGATTCTTTATTTTTAACTAATTTCTAATGATCACGAGGACTGGAATCTATTTAAGGTAATTTCGAACGCACATGAAACACATAAGCAAAATTCAGCATTGAGTTGTCAGCGTATTTATTCTTCTCTCGTTTAAGTGTTAATTGTTTTAAGCGCGACTCTCTGAAGCATCTGAAATGTGTCCGTATTTTATATATCAGGCTTATTTAAGTAAAATAGTGTGCCAATGAACATGACGGACTCATAAATTTTAGTCGATTTACATAAGCAACCCTTTCTGTGGAAAAAAAAATAATAATAATAATAAAAAACTCCAAACATCTTTGCGCGTATGCAAGTAAAAGTTATTAGTTTATGTGAGTCAATAGAGAATAATTCTGCTGTTAACAGGTAATTTATTGCTCTGTAGGAGGGGTTTGTCTGATAAGTCTTGAGTTAAAGCCAGTTTTTTTTCTGTCAAACCTTTCGCTTAAGTGGGTGTAGCATGAATATTTTTAAATTATTCATTGATGCTCGTGACATATGAGGGAATAAACTTGGAACCGTTTTATGTTTCCGACAAACTTGGTATTCCGTTTTCAGACCATAAACAGCAATAGCTGTGAACTCTATATAGTCATTACTGTAATTCTGACATTATTAATCTATATTTTGTGTAAATTATCAGACTTGACATCGCAGACTTCTTCACGTGCATAAACCAATAGCGGCTCAGAGGGGGAAACCCCAGTGCAGCCTATTTTGTTTTGGCAGAACAAGCTGTTCAAAAGGACGGTTAGTGAAAACTAAATTATAATTACTTTTCTTTCTGATCCATCTACGAACCAGGAGCGAAATCGTTTTCCACAAATCATTACCTTTTCATTCGCAACACATTTTAAGTAATCACAAGTAATTTGTTGGCCATAAACTTCGGCTAAATACATTCTGTCGTCAGTCAAGGTAAACAGGTTCTATTTACGCGTGTCTCTCACCCAAGTATTCAACGTTGCGCATGTTTGTCTTTATGGTATACATGTGTAGCCTATCGCTGTGTTGTAGCCGAGATCTCCAGAGTTTAAACCTCCAGCATGTGGGAACGACGGAAATATATAAACTGTTTTATATGTGTAACAAAATCCGCGTGGCAGTGTGGATTTTAGAACATTGGTCATACCGCGCGACGATCATGGGTTAAAAGGCAGTAAACACTGAGGGAGCGCGACACGCTGTAGTGCCTCGGATCCAACCGTCACTGTCGGACGGCTTAAATGATTTAAGTGAATTACGTTAAAGAAACGGTATTTTAGAGACTTTCACAACATGTTCGTTGGTGTTCTGTGCCTTCACAAGCCTTTGACATGTTTCAATTCCGTCTTCTCCTCATATTTTTCCTTAGGGCAGACTGATTTTTTTCTCCCGAGTGTGAGAAAAACCGACATATCATGCTGTGGTTCGGGCGATGTTGGCTGGAGACCTTGTTGGTCCTCCTTTTCTTTGTACCCCCCTCACAAAGCAACCTTCTCTCGGCACCTAGAGTCTACCTGTCCTTCAAAGGTAAGAGACGGGACTTTCCTCTGTTTGGCTCCTGTGATAGCCGGATCTCTCTCCGAGCGACGTCTCTGAGAGCGACCAGAATTTGGCAGTAGGTTACGTTTTTGGGGGAACCTTGGGTTTTAGAGTAAGTTTCGGGTCAGTTTCGAGGGGGTGGTCAGTTCTCAGGGCAACTGTCACTCAAAGGAACCGGAGGTGTCTTCCTTTCAGCGGTCCAGTGGTATCTGAAAGCCAGTCCTGCTTCCTTAAGTCAAAGAGTCACGTAAAATCATGACAAGTTAAGTTTAGGGTTTAATAAAGAGCACTAGACTATATAAACAGTCCCCCCCCCCCCACACACACACAGACAGACATGACGTGTGTAGCGTGGTGACCTCTCTTTTTTTACTTCGACGTTCGCACCTTTTGTTTGAAATAAACGGCCGTGAAAAATGAACTTTAAGTTGTATTGTCATCATAATTTGTGTTACAATAAATCTTAAGCAAAGCTGGTTTTCTTGCTTTTACAGTACTCTCCTTGTGAAAACGAGTGTGTGGAAACTGTGAGTGTTACCTAATAAATATACCACCACTTCATAAAATTAGGACCATATAAAATAAACCATGGCTATTTAAACTTTTTAACTCTATGTGGTTTGTGTGTACCACATAGGACTTCTGTTTCAAGTTTACCTTTCCAGAGTTTGCTGATGTGTCTTTCTCTTCTTGCTTTCTTGCTTACCTGTTTGTTTTTGGCTTTTTTTTTTTTTTCGTTTTTTGTAATCAAGCAAGATTTCACAGTCTACTGCATCCACTTTCTCCTTCCCACTCCAAAGTCAATTCTCTTTCCAAGCAGCTTTTACTGGGTATCTGTAATTGGTTTTCTACACAGTTTTTGGTAGAGCAGCATGACTCTCCAAGGTGATTGACTGAAATTCAACATTTGCTGTTCATTTAGAGCTTGTGTATTTAGCTAATGCTGGGGGAATTGGTTTTCAAATGCATTCTTAATGGATTTATACAGTCTTTGGTTGGGTAGATAAAGCAATTAGGTCTTTTCTTCATATGAAAAGAGAATTTCCCTTGGGTCTCCCTCGCTCCACCCCCCCCCTCTCACTCTATCCCTCTCTCTCTCTCTCTCTCTCTCTCTCTCTCTCTCTTTCTCCATAGACCATATTCAGTCTGCCATTCTCATATTAGAATGACTTTGGTCATTCACTGTATGTATAAGTTTTCAATGCAAACAGGACAAAGCCGCGCACTTAAAATGCTCTTAGATTACAGTAACAGATACTGTTATCTCTTCGTGTTAAATTGTTAGTGAGGCTACGACCAATGCCGTGACTTTGTTTGGCTGATATGTTAACACATGTTTAAGCTAAATGTTGTCCTGTAGCATTTAGCCAGGGGCAGGCTAATGGAGTCTTGCCTTATCCATCAGTCAGCATAGAGATTAAAATGCCACTCTGTTCCGTGTGCCAAAACACACTGCTAAGGCCAAACTGCACACCGTGGTAATTCAAGTCGGCTTCACGGATGAAAAATTGTCCTTTGAGACACGACTGGAACACGCCGTAATGCTCTAATGTCACTAGAGGAGACGCATTGTATTTAAATGCCAGATCGGAGATGGAGTGCACTTAGGGCTGTCGACTTTTCCCTGTTTAGATCAGCTGCTCAGTTTTTGACAGGAACATTTTTCCTCTGTCAGATGAAATTTATGTGAGCCTGTAGACTTATTCTGGTATTAATGACATCTTTCCCCACTGAAAAGATAAGCGGAGAGTGACAGAAGTTTTGATTTATGTTGAAAGAATGTTACGCACCCCTTCTACTGTATTGATTTCATTTTCTTTGTCTTCTCTATTTTTTTTTCTTTGCTTTTCTTTAAGTTCTTTGCTTTTACATCTTTTCCAGTCTGTAAATGAACATCTTATGGGTTAACTGGGACAGCAGACTTTGGTCCTGCTTATCTCCTCGGGCAGTCAGAGAGCCCACAAACCAGCAGGGCTGTCCTCAAGTTTGACGTGACTAATCTGATCCAGTCAAAACTACAGCACATTCAAAACCACCACTGAGCAAGTGAAGAATCGCTATCAACTTCTCTGTTACGAGCAGGTCTTTAAATGCTCACTGGTCAAGAGAAGGAAAAAATCTCTCTCTCTCTCTCACTCTCTCTCTGTCTCTTTTAGTAAATAATAGAGGTGGGGTAGAGGGGACAGCATTTGCTTGATTTAAAAAGTTTAGACAAGAAGTGACTTCGATGATTTTGCCTTTAGACAAAAAGATAACTTCGACTATTGATTGGTGAGATCTTCAGCACCCCCCCCCCCGACCCACACACACACATGTGCACGCACACACACGCACGCACACGCACGCACACACACACACACACACACGCACGCACGCACACACACGCACACACACACACACACACACACACACAAGCACAGCAAATACAGGGCGAACAGCCCATAATCACACTTCCTCACTAAAAACTAATTTTGACACATTAACACTGTAATGCGCATGCACGCACACACACACACACACACACACACACACACACACACACACACACACACACACACACGATAAAGAAGAGCTGCAAAATAGGATTGGGTTTTCTCCTGTGGAGGAGGAGTAGGAGGAAAACACAGTGCCACTGAGTTGAGGGAGAGAAGATACTCACAGAGTCTCACTGAACTCCACATGACAGACACTCTGTGGGAGCAAACGTAAATCACAGGAACGAGAGAGAGAGAGAGAGAGAGAGAGACCCAAATACACACTCATCATGAAATATTACACATTCAGCTAAAAGGGTTCACATCCTCTGTCGCTAATCATAAGCAATCTTTCAAGCTGTATTGTCATAATGGAACTTTAACTTTTTCATATGCATAAGTATATTATATATGTATATCCGCCCCACCCCCCCCCCAACAGGAAATCCTCTGAAAAGCAAGAGATTTACATATGTAAAGATACCCCGGAGGTCTGAAATCATGTGTGAGCATAGGGAAGCTCATCCAAACCTCTACGTTTTAATAGCACATTAGATTCACAGGCATGTGTTCTGCATATCACATCCCAGTACAGATCCCCAGGACAAGCACTGGGGGGGCAGATTCACAGGACAGAGGAGTTTTCATACCAACCAAAAAAAAAAAAAGAAGAAGAAGAAGAAGAGGAGAAAAGAGGGAGGAAGGTGCTCTAGGGAGTGCTTTTCGCACGTTGTTTTAATTTTGGTCTGACAGCCGAAAAATCCGAACATGGAAGACTGGCAGCGAGACTTAAAATTCATTTTCAGAGAAAGAAATGATTTTGCATTCATAGTCATGTCCCTAGGCGAGACACAGATGTTCATTTAGCTCTGTTTAACATGTTCTGGATCGTCTAAATTGGGGTATAATCTAAATTACCGGCAACTCTGCCGCAGGAATGCATTCAGAAGCACCATACGGCCCGCGTTAAAAAAAAAAAAAAAAAAGAATTTTGGTCACTGTAAAACTTTGGCTAAACCTTTTTCAGTTTTAAATTCTGCACTTTTTTAGTTTGTTTTGCTCAACGATCCACACATCCAAGGCTCCAATGAAATCCATATTTACGTTTTTAACTGAAGTAGTTTTAATGCAGTTTATCCAAAGGCCAGGTGCTTCTGAATACTCAGTCCAAATGAGCTGCCACTCTCTGTTCTGAATGTCTAGATTAATCAGTCGACGAGAACAACTTAATCCCCCCACCCCACCCCACAACTCAGTCCTAAAGCACTGGTCCAAGTGAGATTATCCTTTTAAGGGGTTCTCCTACTGTTGAATTTCCACATTTGTGCTATTGTGTATGTGAGCGAGTGTGAAAGTGGTCTGTCTAAGCTAAACCAGCACGTTGCCATGTGGTTGACAGCTCATATCGTTGGGATTGTGTAAATCCGTAAAATGCAGCGGTGAACAGGGGTCCTAGTGTGAGTTAGCGTAGGAGATAAGGACTGCCATAAACGTCGGCCAAGAACAAAAGAATGTCCACTCTGTGTCGTAAACATACACTGCTCTCTCTGCTGTCTCAGATTACAGAATTAAAAAAAAAAAACAAAACCTCACCATCTGTCTCCAAACCGACAAACAGCCTATAAATCGAGCTTAAATCTGTTTTTTTAAAAAAAGACACGTTTTAACAAACACTGTTTGCTTTCATCTAAATGAAGTCTGACACGCATGCACTGTTAGCATAAGTTTCCATATTAGTCCTAAGTGCACAGATATGCATTATGTGGTGTCTGATTCAGTCCAGTGTTGGTACTCAGGACCAATGTAGCAGACACACTTCATAAAGTGGAAATAAGCCAAATACTATGTCAGAGTCTAAGCCATGGGCTCACAAGGTATTGTATTGCAGTTCATAAATAGGTGTGAGGGTTGGGTTGATAGGAGAAGGGTTTTTTTTTTTTTTTCATGTTTGGACTGGTGGTGAAGGTAGATAAGATTTTGGTTACAGATTTAAAGGCTCCTCTGTCAGGAGGAACCACCCCTCTCTGCCCTTTGACAGATTTTCACTTGGATTCGGTCAATTGTGCAAGACAACACCAGTGAGACTGTCAGTAATAAGGGACAGACTGAGCGCAGTCTTTTCATTGGACTGTCATTTTCTGAACTCAGCTAATGGCCGTAGAGATCATCTACATTTTTACCTTCAAATGGGCAACATCAGTTATCCAAAGCAGCAATTTTATCACACGCTGGTCAGTGTATATGTCGTACGAAACCAGCAACTGTTCAGTGACTGGTCAGCAACAAACAGTCAGTATCTCTGCTTCTTGTTGTTTGTTTTTGCGTGAGTTGTTATTTCGTTCTGTTGCTTCTGCCAATGCAGCTTAGTGCCTCCCCCTCAGTCAGTCCGTGCCACTCTAGATCCTAATCTTGGCAGGTTACCAAGCGACTTTGGCATGCCACTTCCAAATATTCACAAAATCTGACTGGCTAAAATCAGATTCCACAAATCTGATTGGCTTTTCAGAATGTGGATGTTCCTCCACTCTTTGGGTGTTGGGGGGGGGGGGGGGGGGGATTTGATTATACTCTGTAGCTTAATAAAATGAAACTGACCAGAATCACTGAGAATGTCCCTGGTTGAAGACTTTTGTGGCCGCTCGATCCAGTCCAAAAAAATTTCACAGATAGTGTCACAGATAGGGCCGAAGTGCAAAACCCAAAATCACTTGAGACAATCATTTTGTACAGGTTGTGATGAAGCATTAGTATTTTATGAAAAAAGACGGAGAAAAAAGAGTTAAGTGGTCCAGCCCTTGTAGCAGACGTACTACAGTACCTCGAAACTGGACCTTTCAAAACTAGATAAACGCATCATCCTCAGTTTGTAAGATACTGGAACTCAGTTCCATAAGTGTACATCTGTACTCTCTGTTGGTTACAGCATGGGAGAGGGGGTGGGGCAACTATTTTTAACCCAAACAAGTACTAATAGTCCCCTATTTGTGGTTGTTAGGATCTGGGGTTGTGACCTCCGAAACAGGAGGTAGGTCAAGGGAGGGGTTAACTGCTCCAATGACACTGTGGGAACACAGGAGCGGTTTGAGCAATAATGGCTTGTTAAACTAATGCAACGCAACATTCTGAACCGTTTAACTATGTTTTTCTTTTTCTCTCTCTCTCTCTCCGCCAAGGTCTGCATCAGACACCTGGGGGACACAATTGGCCTTGGCTAAAATGATGAAACCTTGAGCTAAAAAAAAAGAGAAAAAAAAAAAAGAAAAGAAACATCTCTCCAGAATCGAAAATTGGACTATTAAGGGAGCAGAATCAAAACATTTATCTTTAACTCGCGCTGATTTTTCCACTCTTGTTCATTCTCTTATTCTCTAACTCTTTCTCTCTCTGGTTCCTTTGTGTGGCTACATGGCTGGAAAGCATCAGTGAGAATTCTGACAGTCTCAGTGGCCAGCGTCCTTCACCTTTTTCCTATCTCAACAATTACCACAATTCACTCCCCGACGTCTAAGAAAACGCCGCAGGGCCCAATTCACAGGCTTTCTCTGCTTATTCTGAAAACCCACTGAGATTTGACTGCATGCCTGCAGGTGCTTTGCCAACCGTTTTTCTCTCCAGTGAAAATGTTTCTCTCTCTCTCTCTCTCTCTCTCCATTCTGTTATGACTCTGTTGTAATTGAGATTTTTATAGAGCTGACTTTGGGCTGCAGGGCTCATCATTTTTTTGTTTTGTTTTGTTTTGTTTTTTTTCTTTGAAATTGGTTGGTGCAGCAAGAGGAGAGTGGTTAGATAGAGACAACAGGAGTAAAAACAAAAAAAGATGACGATTAGGAGAGGTAAGAGGTTGGACAGAGAGAGAAGAGAACTCAGGGGGTAATTTGAATAAACATCCCAACCCTCATCTGACTGGCTCGGTTTAGGATTAGCACAAATGCTAAATCCCAACCATTAAGGCTTACAAACGAACGCCACTATCAGCACTGTCAGAATTTATTTATTTATTTATTTACTTATTTACTTATTTATTTATTTAAGTAAACAGGCAAAATGCTCCACGGGCACTCTGTGCCTGTACGTTACAGTATAAGTAAAATTAAAAAAAAAAAAAAAAGTTCTTTTAGAACAATGTCCAGTTTGATACATTGGATAAAGATGATACACAGGAAAACATCTTACAGTTGGTTTATCAAACTTTTCAGTACATTTTCTCAAATCTTGCTCTTTTTTTCTTTTCACATGTCTCTCCTGAGAGCAGAACTTTTCGGCCCATTGTTTCGTGATGGTGTTTAGTCGTCTGTGTGGTTTGTAAATCAGGGAGGGAGGATTCAGTGTCTGGTGTCCCTGCATCGTTGCGAGCTTGTTTAGCATTGTGCGCTCTTGAGTTTTTAGGACAATTTCAAGCCAAAGGACTCTGTGGGAAACTTATAACTCTTACCGTGGCAGTGAC